>NW_005070892.1:0-474 GCF_000277835.1 Geospiza fortis | reverse complement strand
AACAAGTTGCTAAGCTTAGGCCTTCATATCCCAAAAGTGTTTAGACCAAAAAGTTTCCTATAAAATTTAAGATGTAGACGAAATTGTGCTTGCTCTATGTGAAACCAAAGTTTCTGGTTGTCATCTAGTTTACACAGAGGTCCTTGGCATTTTCATATCAACTGCAGAGACTCTTGAAGTAAGATAAAGCTTCAACAGAGATAAATTTTAATTAATCTATTGTACACACTGCATTTAATAGTATCTCATTTCTCGAGTCTCCCTCTGTGTCAATTAAAAACAGTGTGTGTGGAGAGACATTGAGGAATCCCAGGCTGCTTAGCAGTCCCTTTTTCTAAGCACTGCTAATACTGACATACAGAATAATCCCCCTAAACACAAACAAATGGGACTGAACTGGAAATGAGAGAAGATAAAATAAAGAGCTTGAGAGTAGTATCCCCCTGTTGCTTTCTCCTCTGAGGTATATCATAC
>NW_005070891.1:0-474 GCF_000277835.1 Geospiza fortis | reverse complement strand
CAAAAATCCAACCTCCTATTGCTAATAGCTACCATGTCAGCTGGATGCAGATCACTCTGGAAAGCTATGATTAGTCATGTGGGAAGTGTCTTGTAGAAAAGAGTTCTTATCTGAATTTTTGAAACCAATCCTTCCTTATCAGGTCAGATACTTCTGCATTTTTAAAATGAAGGCAACATCAATTTCTTCCTTAAACAGCTTTCAAGTGTTCACATCAGCTTCCTGAAGGAAATAAGTGGACTAAGTGCTTCTACTCAACCTGCAACCATTATATGTGCAATTTTAAACCTGTCTCTTGCCACTGATTTAGGTAAGCAGAGACTGTTATAACAAGTCAGAAATCCAGCTTCCACGATGAAGTAATACAGCATTAATTTCCAGCAGAGGAACCGGGTGATTTAAAATGGTCAAAAAACATTTTTTGGCAATTCACTCATAACTAAGCCTTGTACAACCAAAAATCCAACCTCCTAT
>NW_005070890.1:0-474 GCF_000277835.1 Geospiza fortis | reverse complement strand
AGGAGTTAAAGTCACCGAGTGAGCACAGCCCTAAGGAGAGTCATGTAAAATTTCAGACATGAAAATCATCCTCTTAAATGCTAAACTGCCATATAATGGGGGCAGAAGGAATGCTTGCTTGTTACAGAGTGAGTCAAAGACTTGTGTATTAGATTGTATTGTGACCTTTTCATAATTTCTTAAAGAAGCTATTTCCTGCATATCAGATGATACTTTGAAGATATTTTTAAACTGTGTAGTTTGTGTCTTTCTCCTGCTAAATTATGTACAGTGATTTGAATCCAAAATAGTTCTAATATGAATATCCATGTTCCATCCCACACGGGAATGTGAACAATGCTGGATGGGTAATGGGTTGCATTTGGATCGTAACTAGTTCGAGTGCTCCCCCAGAAGTGTCTGACAGTGCATTTCTCTCATTTTAACTGCAAGTGTATTTTTGTGAGCTTGCTAACTGTCTCTGAATTGTAATTT
>NW_005070889.1:0-475 GCF_000277835.1 Geospiza fortis | reverse complement strand
TCAGGCCTCAGGCACATGACTTCCCCCCCACAGGATCAGCAGACAGGGGTTTTGTTTTTTCGGTGGTCCCTCTCCTTGACGATCGTGAGGCAGATGAGTGATATTTCGGACAGACTCTCACACCCTTCAACAGCCCCATTTAGCCTGTGTGTAAATCTGAAAGAGAATAGAAACTGACTGTAGACTACCATGCATTGAATAGTGACTCCACCACTGAGCCCTGCTATGCCAGACGTGCTAGAACTCCAATACAAACTAAAGTCCAAAGCAGCAAAGTAGTATGCCACTATCAATACTACCAATACATTTTTCTCCATTCCTCTGGCAGCAGAACACAGGCCTCAGCTTGCTTTCACCTGGAGGGGTGTGCAGTACACCTGGAACTGACTGCCCCAAAAGTAAAAGCACAGTCCTACCATCTGCCATAAACTGATCCAAAGTGCACTAAAAAAGGGTGAAGCTCCAGAACATCTGC
>NW_005070888.1:0-475 GCF_000277835.1 Geospiza fortis | reverse complement strand
ATGGGGGAAAAATGAAGGGAAAAAAATGGGGAAAAATGAGGGGAAAAATCGGGAAAAATGAGAGGAAAATCGGGAAAACGGGAAAATGAGGGGGAAAATGGGGGAAAAATGAAGGGAAAAAAATGGGGAAAAATGAGGGGAAAAATCGGGAAAAATGAGAGGAAAAAAATCGGGAAAAAGGAGGGGAAAAATCGGGAAAAAATGAGGGAAAAATCGGGAAAAATGAAGGGAAAAATGAAGGGAGAAAATGAGAGGAAAAATCGGGAAAAATGAGAGGGAAACAAGAAAAATAGGGGGAAATTGAGGGAAAATTAAGGAAAAATTGAGGAAAAATTAAGGAAAAACCAGGAAAAAATGAGGGGAGAAAAAGAGGAAAGCTGAGAGAAAAAGTGGGAAAAAAGGAGGGAAAGCTGGGAAAGAAGGGGGGAAACCAGGAAAAATAAGGGGAAAATGGGGGAAAAACAAGAAAAAAAAA
>NW_005070887.1:0-475 GCF_000277835.1 Geospiza fortis | reverse complement strand
TTTTCCCACGTAAGGAACTTCCTTCCATTCCCCATTACCATGACAAGATCTGCGAGAGGGGTGGCAGGATTTTACAAATAAAATTGAGAAATATTCTCAGGAACTTTATATTCTCTCATTCTCTTGTTGTGGCCGTCATCGTATTACTCTTTTTGTGAATATCTAGAAACATTTGAGTCAGATATATAGTACCCATTGCAATAGATGATCCAAGAGGTGAGTAATGGGAACCCTACTTCATGATTGCCTTGGAACTCCCACTTACCAGCAGATGGATATGCCCATAATATGCCCAAAAATATCTGCCTTTCAAAGGGGTGAGCATTCAAACATTGGCAAGATCAGCATGTCGTTGTAACAGACCATTTTAAGTAAATGGTTTTATCTCCTTAAAAGATAGCTAGTCTAATTTTCTCAATGCACAGACAGCTCCACGATAACTCTGCAATCATGAAAGAAAGTGGCATTGGGAACC
>NW_005070886.1:0-475 GCF_000277835.1 Geospiza fortis | reverse complement strand
AAAAGCACATGAAAGGAATTTTAATAACTGGTAGCTTAAGCTATATTAATTAGCCCATAGAATGTTCTGCTTTCACTACTTCCTCAGTTTTTGGGGGGTGGTGGTAGCGAAACAAACGCAGTTGTATTCCACAAATCCTGACCAAATCACACCATCTTTGTTAACAACTCTATACACAAACTTACTTTGAGTCAAAAGAAGCTATTCTAGACAACACAGATTTTACAAATAGTAATTTATAAAGTTAGACCCACATATTGCCTAACTAAAAAGGCACTTGATGGTGAAGAGCCCATATCCAACTGCTCTCTCTCCTCCTTCAAGAAAACCCTAATAATACAGCTGAAAACCAGTACAGATATCATGGCACAGGACCAAGTGCTCCTAAATGATTTCTTAGCTTTTGACTCCACAAATACCTTTTCCCAAAGAGGACAACATAAGACGGCTGGGGTTGGAAGGGACCTTAAAAATC
>NW_005070885.1:0-475 GCF_000277835.1 Geospiza fortis | reverse complement strand
TTCTGCTCTTCCACAGACAATTCCAGAGCCTCATCCCAAAATTCCCAACCCCCCCGACAATCGAGCGGCAAAAATTCCCACTTGGATTTTGTTCCCCAAAATCTGGGGCTTTGAAAATCATTTTTTCCCTCAAGGTTTGAGCGTTCTGTTGGTTTTGTTTCTCGTTCAATCCTGGCTGCACGTTCCTGGAATTCTGGGGATTTTTGGGGTTCTCCATCTCGCATCCACAGGGATGGCGATTCCAGCCAACATGGAAATTGCAGCCCAGAATTCCATAAATTCCAGGCAAATCTTCCCAAAAATCCCAACTCGAAGCGGTTCCCTCTTTCCCCAGCCATTCATTTCCCCCACAGAGCAGATCCCAAAGTGCCCCTGGATCCCTTCAATCCCAATTTTCTTTGGGATCAGCCCCCCCAGCTCCCTCCGCCACTCCCAGGAACTCCCCCTTTCCCAATCCCATCCCAATCCCATATCC
>NW_005070884.1:0-475 GCF_000277835.1 Geospiza fortis | reverse complement strand
ACACAGTACTCAAGGTGTGGCCTCACCTGGGCCAAGTATAGGGGAAGAATGACCTCCCTGGTGCTGCTGGCCACACTGTTCCTGATACAGGCCAGGATGCTGTTGGCCTTCTTGGCCACCAGGGCACACTGCTGACTCCTGTTAGACTCTGCCCATCCATTCAACTGTTCGAAGTCTTTCTGCAGAGCCCTCCTTTAAAGCAATGCCCCATAAATCAACATGACCCATAGACAAGCTATAAGAAAACTTGTGAAAAATGGGAAGGGCTTCCTGATAGCAGGTTTCCCCGGGCGGCTGTTATTTGTAATGAAATTGAGAACCACAAAAGAACTGTTTATTTTTCCTCTTGTGGAAAAGTCTCCAGAACATTAACAAGAAGGACTTGTCTCCCTAAGTAAACGGAAAAAAGACTACTTTAAAGGTAGTAAACTGACTGGAAAATTTAAGCTTTGTTTCTTTACATTATCAGTGGGAA
>NW_005070883.1:0-475 GCF_000277835.1 Geospiza fortis | reverse complement strand
AAAAAAAATAGACAAGAGTGAAAATGCACTGATTTCTATTACAAAGGTTCACTAGAACAAGCAAAACTGAATAGCCACATTATTAAAAGATTATAAATGCAAGCTCACACATGGTGGACATCGGTCCTTCATCTCACTGAAAGCTCATATCTTAGAAATGTGGTGTTCCACATCAATGAACCTCTGTGTGAGACTCAATGGCAGTTTTGTGATGCAGACAAATAGCTATTTGAAACTGGTTTGAGACAGCCAATGTTTTTAACCTGAGGCAATCCTGTATTGTAGTGATAGAAGTAAGGCTATTAATGAACTCAACAATATTTAACTATTCATGTTGAGCCTCCCATTGGTCAAATTTCGCAAGTCTAACACTGTACTGCTCAGGGCAAGAAAATTAAATAGGAACCATTTTCGTCAGGAATAAGGCTGAAGTTCTTCCTATTTAGAAGGCAAAATCAGGGCAAATTTTAGAAGA
>NW_005070882.1:0-475 GCF_000277835.1 Geospiza fortis | reverse complement strand
AGACCCATGCCATGGGTTCTAAGCTATTATGTCCTGGATCCTGAATAGATGCAACATAAAAAGTCTGTCCTTGGGATCTGTATTTTGTTGCAGCCTGGATACACTGTCCTGCCCTTTTTGAAAACTATGACTCTCATGCAGTTGTATCTGACCCTGACATGAAGTGCTGTTAATGTGAAATAATGAAGGTTTTAGAAGAGGTTAGCAGAGGTTCTGCTATGAGCAAACAAACATACACTGAAGTCCCACTGCTGCAACCAGCCCGCAAAAGGGTACCTCTGAAAGCTCACACATTTACTGCATAAAACACATTTTCAGGCAGAATAATGTTTCTTTAATTATTCCTGTCATAGAAGGTGGTCCTTGGCCTAGTTTCATGTTGTCTCTGCAATGTGAAATGTGTTAGCCTTGAGCATGTAGCATTTGCAGCTGAGTTTGGAGGCAGTCTCATTTAAGCTCAAGAACCTTAGTGTTT
>NW_005070881.1:0-475 GCF_000277835.1 Geospiza fortis | reverse complement strand
CCTTTTCTGCTCCTCACACCACCCCAGTGTGGAGACTGGGGGTGCACTAGGAGCAGTCATGGGGTCCAGAGCATCCTATTCCAGTCTAGGTTAGTATTACCATGTTTTGGGAGCATTTCCTAGTCCCTTGTCTGAGTGAACTCCCATGCTCTATTATGCCCTTGAATCAGTGCACTGGTAGGAATAGTTCCATAAAACTAATTTTCTGAATTTGTTGGTAGTTTCTATAGGGCTTGAAGGTGGTGTCAGGAATGTGTTTTGCTATCACAAAAGGCAATTAAGTGCAATCAGTTGGGAACTTTCTGGAGGGAGGTGGTCATGCCAGTGGAGGTGAAGCTGATACAGTTCTTGCATTCACTAAGCACAGCAAAAGATAAGAAGGAAATGTGGTTTTTTTCTGCCTTCTGTGTGGTTATGAAGAGGAAACTATAATGTGCACTATATGAAACTGAAGAACAAAACAAAACAAAACAAA
>NW_005070880.1:0-475 GCF_000277835.1 Geospiza fortis | reverse complement strand
TTGTTTTGTTGTTGTTGTTGTTTTTTTAAACTAGCCTGACAGAGGGAGGGTGTTTAATGACTAGTTGCTTACACAGTTCTCTATCCTCACACCCAAAGGACAGGAATTCCTTTCTCATTCTGCACTCCAACCTGTTCCCCACCATTGGGAACTGTCCTCTCCTAGATCAGATGTGGCCTTCAGGTAAACCAGGTGGTCATTTTACCTCGAGTGGCTCCTGCAGGGATTTGGGAGTGATAGAGTGTGCTGTGGGAACTGGCCGGTTCCAGCTGACAAGATAATGAACTACTAAATAAAGCATGGGAGAAAGGGAAATCCGTGATAAATCCACCTCTCATGTGCCGCAGAGGAGACGGATAAACTCCCTCTCCTCTCCTGACAGAGGGATTTGTCTCTCCTCTGGCTGCTGCTGGAGATGTGGTGAGGATGCTGCTCCATCCCTGCCCTCCTCCACCGCTGTGGACAGACAGACAGA
>NW_005070879.1:0-475 GCF_000277835.1 Geospiza fortis | reverse complement strand
TTCTGTGAGCTGCACCTGGGATCCCTGGAATTCTTCCACCTCCAGAAGAAAAACCACCAATCTTCACCTTCACCCTTCATCCCAAGAGCCCTCACCAGCAGTAACAACTCCATCTTACCTTTATGGTGACATTCCCTTTGGTGATCTTCCTCATGTTGAAACCCACTGTTGGGATCATGTCCTCATTGAACTGTCCTGACTGCAAGAACAAGGTGGGACAGCGTTAGGAGGTGGAGGATGGGACCAGCCTGCCCTGGCAGGGCAGCAAGGCTGACAGCCTGGGCTAACCCCAAGGCTCTGCCCTCCTGCAGGTCCATGCCAGGAGCACAGAGCCCAGGAGACACGGTGCCACCAGGATTATGGAAGGCTGTTCTTTTCCTTGTTCTTTCCAGCTGGGAGAAAGCCTGGTGGGCACAGGGAAGCCATTGTGTCACTGTCCCAGGCTTGCTGAGCATTTTGCATGTAAATCACCCTC
>NW_005070878.1:0-475 GCF_000277835.1 Geospiza fortis | reverse complement strand
ATCTTCACCTTATGCTGAGAATTAAGGAATTAAACCCATGACAATGGGTTTACACTTCATTAATACAAGATTTCATGCTGCCATGTGCTGATTAAGAATTAGACAGGGGGAAATCCTCTGTTTGTCATCCATTACAAGGCTGGAAGACTCAATGTCTCTCCCAGTGGTAATTCTAACATCAGTGAAAAGCTGAATCCAGCTCCAAGAAGCAGGACACAGCATTTCAAATGGCACTAACCTCATTCCCTCCTAGTGTACACCCTGCAGAGAACACAGCCATCAGTCAGTGTTTATCAAGGTGAAGTAGTTCAGATGGGGTATTAGGTGGTGCAAGCAGTTTGGAAGATCTTGTTCATGGCATGACAATCTGATGTCAAGTGCCTCATAACAGCTTGGCAGGTAGAATTTCTCCATTTCCAGGAATCATTGTTTCAAATCCAGCCTTCTCTCGAGGTTTATTCAGAAAAAAAAAAAA
>NW_005070877.1:0-475 GCF_000277835.1 Geospiza fortis | reverse complement strand
CGGCTCTGTGGCTCAGCCAGGAATGCTCACAAAGACCTGATCTTGAAGATGTTTTGGGATGTCCTGTGCAGAAATCTGGGCTCTGTTGCACTTTGTCCTGAGAGTCCCAATGGCTGGGCATTTCATGGCGAGGCTGCTGCCAATTCATGGGCCCAGTCACATGGGCTGTGATGTTCTGGAAGAATCCTGCCTAGCGTTCATTAACCCTGGGGAATGGGATCGTTGCTCCAGGGGAAAAGTTACAGGGGAGGAAACCATTTGATTTCGTGTTGTGAAGCACAAGGCTTGGACGGCTGCCTGGGTCAACTGATTAGCAAGCTCTGACCTGAAGGACAATGGTTCCTAGAACAACCCTTCTTCTTGACTGGGTATTACAGGGCAGCTCAGGTGTGGGCCAAAACACTCATTAAGCTTCCCAGAAAGGCACTGTAAGGTTTTCGTTTGTGTCATTTATGGGGGCTGTGACCCCACCCTG
>NW_005070876.1:0-475 GCF_000277835.1 Geospiza fortis | reverse complement strand
TTATAGTCTCTGCAATTAAAAGGTGGAGGAGCTGTGTCACCCTGGTTTTTTAAGATTTTCTAAGCTTTCTGATGTAGACATTCTTGTAGCGAACTTTTTTAGACACTTTCTGTAAACAACTGATGGTTTTGTTTTCTTTTATGGAGGAGGAGAAAGTTGATGGACTGTTGGTTTGACCAGTGTCATTGGAGAGGTGTCCCTATCACCCTCCAATCCGCTGTCACTTCTAGAAAACTATAAATGTTAGAGAAATAAACTTCCTTCCTTCACCTGAAAAACAGTAGTGTGCTTGTGTTCTTTCGTGTCCGATAGTAACAGAGCTGGACTGCACCAGATGGGATTCGTCTTCCTTCTGTTGGAAACCAAACCACCCCCATCTGGGATACTCCTTTAAAAACACATCCCGAGAAAAACTAAATCGCAACGGTGCATAGAATTGTGGTGTGACGTCACAGACATTTCTTTTATGAAAAAT
>NW_005070875.1:0-475 GCF_000277835.1 Geospiza fortis | reverse complement strand
CCGGGGCTGGTGAGTTTTGTTTCAGTGTGAGCTCGTGAGTGTGTAAGCCCCGCCCCCCTGCTTGGCCACGCCTCCTCGCACACACCCTGCTTCGCCCCGCCCCTTGAGGTCAATAAATCCCTGTGGTGCTGGCGCTGGGTGCTGCTGATGGGGGCGAGCGGGGCTGGGTGCGACCCCCAAAATTGTGGGGAGGCACCTGGGCACCCCTGGGGGACACCTGGGACCGCTGGGGCACACCTGGGTGGTACCTGGGGACAACTGGGACACTTGGGGGGAGCCTGGGCACACCTGAGAGAGACCTGGGGGGCACCTGGGGACAGCTGGGACACACCTGGCGCTTTCCTGGGGACACCTGGGACAAACGTGAGCACAGCTGGGGACAGCTGGGGCTCACCTAAGGACACCTGTGGACAGCTGGGACACACCTGGCAACGGCTGGGATACACCCGGGGCACACCTGGGACACACCTGGGCA
>NW_005070874.1:0-475 GCF_000277835.1 Geospiza fortis | reverse complement strand
GGGGAATTTTGGGGGATTTTGGGAGGAGTTAAAAGCTTTGGGGAGGATTTTTGGGGTGGAATTTTGGAGATACTGGGGATTTTAGGAGATTTTGGAGGCAATTTTGGGTTAACTTCAGGACTTTTTGGTTGAATTTGGGATTTTTTGGGGTTAAACTTGGGATGGTTTTGGTTGAAATTTGGGATTTTTGGGGATAAATTTTTGGTAAAATTTGAGAATTTGGGGGATTCTTGGGTTAGATGTGGATATTTTTTTGGTTTAAATTTTGGATTTTTTGGGGGGTAAATTTGGGATGTTATGGGTTTAAATTTGGGATTTTTTGGATTGAATTTATGATGTTTTGGGGTTAAATTTGGGATTTTTTGGGGGGTAAATTTGGGATATTTGGGTTTGAATTTGAGATTTTTCGTTAAAGTTTGTGATTTTTGGGTTAAATTCGAGAGTTTTGGGGTTAAATTTGGGACATTTTGGGTTA
>NW_005070873.1:0-475 GCF_000277835.1 Geospiza fortis | reverse complement strand
AAGGTCAGGTTGGATGGAGCCCTGAGACACCCTGATCTAGTGGAACATGTCCCTGTTTATTGTAGGCGGGTTGGACCAGCTGAGGTTTAAAGGCTCCTTCCAGCTGAAGTGTTCTGTGATTGCAAAGGTGCTGGTTTCGAGGAGCTCTGTGAGTGTGCCTGGCTGGGATGTCTCTGTGATGTACAAACACACCCAGAGCCTCAAGGATGGCCTCAGCATGTTTCCCATTCCTGCATCTATTTGTGAATATAAATTTTAAACATACATTGAGCAAGACTTTGCACATGGAAAGAAATCCATGCACTTTGTGTTTCCATGGGAGAGGAGGGATCTTCTGGTGCACTGTAATTTGTTACAAAGTGAACTCTCTTGACTGGTTTTTGCATGTGCAGCTGATGTAAACAGGTTCCATGTGCTTTGTTTTCTTAGTCTTGGCATTTTATAGGCTTACCTTCATAGGTATCATCAGCCTGAT
>NW_005070872.1:0-475 GCF_000277835.1 Geospiza fortis | reverse complement strand
TTGACAGGAATGACATTAGTGCTGGACCCCTAAGGTAGCTTCAGATTAGCTGTGGACCTGAGCACTAGAGCAGGCAGTGCTACTGGGGGAATGGAAGAGCCTTTATATGGCACTGCTTACAGGCTCCCTACAGTAAGAATTGTCACTGCTGGGTGTGTCCCAAGTTATTGATAATGGGCTATTTATTCCTCTTATTGTAAAGCACTTTGGATAAGGTATTGGTCATACTGCTGTAACTAGTACATGGTAGGGGATGCAGTAGTTACCTGATTTGTAGATACAGATGTATCTTCCTATGGACTGTTGCAAGTTGTTTAGTGTAGACCAGAGGTGTTTGCTTGACTACATTATACTAATAAACCATTTGGTATCTTCTCAAAGGCTGTTTTTTGAAAGCTGTTGTATGAAAACTGGTGCTTGGCATAGGGACCTTCAAAAGTAAAAGCAAGATCATGGCAGAAGGATTTGAAACTGT
>NW_005070871.1:0-475 GCF_000277835.1 Geospiza fortis | reverse complement strand
TTCTGCTGAGGGTGGAGGGCTTGTTTGACCACACTCCCAGGCTCACCATGGAAGGAGATGTCCAGGAGAGACTCCTTGGAAGGCAGGAAGCCTTCAGCTCACTCCTGGCTGAATTTCAGTGGGAGAGATAAATCAGGGTACTGCACGCTGCCCGTTCATTTGGAGGCAGGTTGTCACCCTGTCACCAACGCTCCCTGCTCACATCACCCACACCAGCCAGGATTTTGGTGCTCCCTAAACCCATGGCCCACCCTCTGCTGAGGAGAGACAGGATGTCCTTTTTCCACACAGGGACAGGAGACAATAACAAGGTGGAAAATCAGGTGAGGAACTCTCTCCATGATGGTTCTGAGATGCAGGAAAGGCCCAGGATGGCAGTGCCAGCACCTCCATCTCTGCTGCCACCCTGACCCACACAGCCCACAGCAGCTGAGTGGCCATGGGGCTCCTTTGTGTCAGAACCCAGGAAATTCCT
>NW_005070870.1:0-475 GCF_000277835.1 Geospiza fortis | reverse complement strand
ATGTAACTTAGGACTAAGTTTTCAAAAACACATTAGTTCAACCCCACACGTGCTATTTGGTAAAGAAAGTGCCTTTTCTATGCAAAAATTGTTTGATACTCGGTATTCTAGTTATGTGAACTTTTAACTTGTCAGTCTGTTGTAACATACTTGAATATTACAGTAATTTAATTAAAATGTTGCCTGCAACTATATGCCTGACTAATATTTGAAGAACATTAAGTGTTGATTTCAATTAATAGTGAAATATATCCAAAAACAAATAAATCCCTTCTGTGGCCAACAGGGCAAGTGTTCCCCAATAACAGTGACAGGGAGACTGTAGAATAAGTTTGTTTACTTGATTAAAAAACACAGCCTTGAATTATAATGATGAGGGATAAAAGATCTCTGTAAGTATTGTGTAGCACTTCAAATAAAGTGCTATTATTTTCCAACCCTTCTGAGAGCAGGATACTTGTGCTAATGTCCTTTG
>NW_005070869.1:0-475 GCF_000277835.1 Geospiza fortis | reverse complement strand
GTGTTCAGTTTTGGTCCCTGCTATACAAGAAAGATGTGGACAGGGTGGAGAAGGTGCAGTAAAGGGCAACAAAGTTGACCCAATTACTGGGTAGCCTGTCACATGAGGAAAGGCTGAGAAAACTGGACTCCTCCAGCTGGGAGAAAATAAGCTTAGGCACACCTTATTACCATGTTCCTGTATTTAAAGGGTGTCTACTAAGATGGACATTCCCTTTTCATAAGGAGTCTTATGGAAAAGTGAGGAGTGATATGTGCAAGTTACGCTTGGGAAGATTCCAACTGGACACAAGAGAAAACTTTTCACAACGAGAATAATCAGCCTTTGGAATAATCTCTCCATTATGTGGCAAGTGGTGGAGACTTAAGCATTGGAGACTTAAGATTTGGCAGGACAGGGTGATGGTGACTCATCCAGACTGTGCTTTCACCAGCAAAGACTGGACCACATGATCCTTGAGGTCCCTTCCAACCTG
>NW_005070868.1:0-475 GCF_000277835.1 Geospiza fortis | reverse complement strand
TCATCCAAGAACCCCTGTGAACACCATGACAAGTAAGCACCCTGCAAAATGGATCAGTACATACTTAGGTTAGCTCCAGTTCTTATACTTATCCTGTATTAAGCAGCAGCTTTGTAGGATAAACTCCAGGTTTCTAAAGCAGCACATGGCTGCACTCACGTTCCCAACAGTTAACATCAGCACACAAGTCTGTGTGTAAGATAAAATGGTGTCAGTATTTTATTCTCCTTCATGTACACTGCTTTATATCACAGGAACAAGAAGGAGGCTTTTCCACTGAGATCAAAAACTACTTTCTGGGTAACAGAGGGATGGTGTGACTCGGGAAACCCTGCAAAATTCCAAAATCTGAAATTTACATTTGTTGTCTGCAGCAAATATCTCTTATCACCTCTTGCCTGATGACATTCTTGACCTACTCCTGCCTCTGTTTTCCGCTCCCTTTCCATGTTCCTGTCAGCTTTGCCTTTTGATT
>NW_005070867.1:0-475 GCF_000277835.1 Geospiza fortis | reverse complement strand
AAAAAAAAAAGCCCAAATGCAAAACAATGCTCCCCTCAATTGTATTGACTGCAACAGAGAGACATAAATTTTCAGGGTAACACAAAGTTAGACTGTATACCTTGGAGTGGCTGATTTGCATCAGACACAAATGACACAGTTTAAATGTTGCACGTAAGTGAACTAATTTATGTTTGGTTCAATTTTTTAGTTCCCTTGGAGCCATTGTGGTGATTGTTATCATTTCTACTGAATGACTTGCTCATGCTTTTCTCTGGTTAACCAGTTGCAAAATGAAAGGTTGATTTCATACCTTTGTTTCCCTTTGAATATGAACTTAAATTGGTAAATTATTTGTCAATGCTTTTTCCTTAACATATGATGAAATCTGTTCTGATCTTAATGTTCAAGATGTATGAAATGGCAGAGAATGGCCTTCAGCTGCTGCAAACAGGCACAGATCCACTTATTTCTGTGAAGAGTTTGTAGAGTTTTC
>NW_005070866.1:0-475 GCF_000277835.1 Geospiza fortis | reverse complement strand
CTTTTCCTCCTCAGATCAAAGGCACTGTGTTTCAGACAGTGATCCTTACAGATCTCATAGCCCATCCGGAAGGTCTGTCCATGCCATATTATAAGCATCTCCTGGATGAAGGAGTGTGCTTCTTTGGATTTGCTCTCTGGCATCAAGATTACTGTATTCTTATTCTCTCCCTATCATGAGTGAAAAGAAGCTCTTCTTTTCTCACTGGACATTTTCAAAAGGTCCCTCTTGCTGATAGCACACTTCACAACTTATTGGATGGAATCAGCTGTTCCCAGGACTCAGGACTATGAGCATGGACAAACCTATCCATGCTAGGTTTGGATGTCAGTCATTTCAGCTCCCAGGCAAGACATTCTTGCTAAGGGACCAGTCCTTTTACCACACATGAGTGAATATCCACTTATGCCCAATGAAAAGTGAGTAGATGTACAGCTCCTACTGACCTCTCCCTTTCTCCACACACACACACACA
>NW_005070865.1:0-475 GCF_000277835.1 Geospiza fortis | reverse complement strand
ATTTATTTTTCATTTGAATTACATGGTGGCAGATTGGTAAGAATGGAGGATATATCAAAATTCAATTGCATTTAATATCATGGAGTTCCTGTACTTAAATGCATAATAGTAAAAGGTAACCATCACAGATAAATATATAGTAACCTGATCAGTCTGTTTGTAGTTTTTTATATTGTTATGTAACAAAGCTTCTACCATCTACGCACTGCACTGTTTTGCTGAAAGCTTTACAGTGTCATGATAGGTTCAAAGCACAGTATGAGTCAAAATAAAGTTCATGGAAGTTATGTGATAGTATTGTTCATGACTGTCCCCATAACTTCTCACTAGGTGTGCATGATATTAGGTATGACTATTTCTAAACAAGTAAGCCCTAGAAAATGGTGCAAGCTGTAATTATTTACAAGTAGGCCTCAGCTCTGTTAGAAGTTCTTCAGATGATGTTAAGATGAACTTCTCTAGGTTAAAAAAAAAA
>NW_005070864.1:0-475 GCF_000277835.1 Geospiza fortis | reverse complement strand
TTTTTTTTGTATATTTAGGAACTTTGCAACTGATGTTGGCTCAATCCTTGGTTCTAGTTTATCATCAATTAAGGCAAGTTCATCAGCTACATTGTCTGCTAAAATAGCATTTATCCACACTGTTCTTGCAATGTATTTGATTCCTCAGCCGTGCTGTCCATATATTTTTTCATCTAGATTTGTGTCATGCAATATGTTGCTCCAGAGTTCTGTGATGACCAGGACAGAGCCCTTACAGTGAGAAACAGCTTTTAAAAATGTGCTTTTTGTTTTCCTTGAACTAGGCAAGAGGCGAGAGGATAAGATCCTAGTTATTTATAAAAGTACCATGATTCTTATGTGAATACACATATGAGAGTCTGGGTGCTGAGCACAGTGACTGGAAAGTTGCCCATCAGAAAACCACATGGAACATGAGGCAGCAATGTGCCTAGGAGGCCAAGAAGGACAATGGCATCCTGGCCTGTATCAGCAA
>NW_005070863.1:0-476 GCF_000277835.1 Geospiza fortis | reverse complement strand
CCTGTCTTTCTTTCCCACCAATATAGATTCCCACATCCTCTGCTCCGATTTCACCTCACAGCAGGAGGGAGCTCTGGAAGTGCCTCAGACTGCCAGCTGCTCAGCAAGGGCAAAGGTATTGCAGGAGAGTTTGCTTTTCTGATGTTCTTACCTGTGACCATTTGGAGCAGGAAAGGCAACGTTTGCCTTCTGAATTGGCGTGCACTGGGGTGAACACATGCAGTCCTGCTGGTAACTGTGCAGCAGAGACAGGCTGTTGTTCTTCAGATGGTTGCTGCCTTCTTTTCAAGGTAAAATCTTCCTGGACACTGTGACTGGGATAAATGCAAGCAGTCATAACTGGCTTGACAGAAACACCTGTCTGGGCTCCTCAGAATCCCTCCATCCTTTACGTTTTAATTAAGAGTAGAACTTTAAAGTTCCAGAACAGTTTCTTCACTAAGATTAGTTCTATTTTCCATACTTTGCAGGGTTTT
>NW_005070862.1:0-476 GCF_000277835.1 Geospiza fortis | reverse complement strand
CCCCTGTGCTGTATTCTTTCTCAGAGTGAGCCCTGTTTGCTTAAGGACAGCCTACCCACGAATGTTAATCATTTGTGATCACATAACACCATCTCCCAAAATATGTGACTAAAATTAAACTACAGATGGTGCTCACAAAGGTTAACCTTAGCCTGGGGTGCCAAATCCCCTCAGAATCCCTCCACAGTCAATGGGAAAAGGAAATGTCTCCTTTAACACAGTATTCCTCAATCTGTGCTCTGGGAAGCAGTAGTGATCTGGAAGACATCTGATGGTAGTTCATGAAAATGTTGGAAACGTTTAACCTTCCCCCACAGAAAACACCTCCAAACTATATACAGAAATTCCTATGTATGCACACAAGCAAACAATCAATTTGGAGATTTTAAAAGTAATAAACAAAGCTTGAAAGGGCATTTGGCTGTAAATGAAAACCATTATGACAACACTTCATAACAGTACTTTGATTTTTTTTT
>NW_005070861.1:0-476 GCF_000277835.1 Geospiza fortis | reverse complement strand
AGCAAGGCCGAGCAGGAGATCGCGGCACTCGTCGAGGAGGTGAGGAGTACACCTGGGACAGGTAAAACACACCTGGGGCGGGTGAGACAGGTAAAACACACCTAGGGTAGGTGAGGGACACCTGGGCACACCTGGGACAGGTACAGCACACCTGGGACACCTGGGGCAGGTGAGCAAGGCCGAGCAGGAGATCGCGGCGCTCGTCGAGGAGGTGAGGAGTACACCTGGGACAGGTAAAACACACCTGGGGCAAGTGAAGCACACCTGGGCACACCTGGGCACAGCTGGGCACACCTGGAGCAGGTAAAGCACACCTGGGGCAATTAGAGCACACCTGGGACAGGTGAAGGGGGTCCCCAGGTGCTGCTGCTCCCTCCCCAGATTTGGGGGTCCCATTTTTCCCCCGTTAATTTTGGGGGGAATTTGGGACTTTTAAAAAAATTTTTTTTATGACTTTTTGGGGGGGATTTGGGGCT
>NW_005070860.1:0-476 GCF_000277835.1 Geospiza fortis | reverse complement strand
AATAGTGCATCTCACCAGTTATGACTCATGTCTTGTTTTACTCTTTGTAGGACTCTGTTTATTTCATGCATGCAATCTTCAACAGTTACCAGAGTTCTCTGCCCATTCTTTTGAATCTCCTCTACAATTTTGATTAGATGCTGATGTTTCATTAATTGTTTTACTAGGGTTAAATTCATTCCAATGGGTGTGGGTGGTAACTCGTTGTATGTTGTGTAGTTTGATTTCATTAACTGGTGGGATATGACTGGTGCTGAATATACAAAGTCACACCCAGTAATCTTAATAAAGTTGCAAATACAAAAATTGGAATGATTCTTAACGGATAAGGAGACCTTGTTTTTATCAATTTCTATGATATCGCACACAGTCCTTAAACACACACAGCCATCACCTATATAAACCAGTACAGTTTGTTGGTTGGTATCTGGGTGGATCTCAAAGTGACAAATGCCTTGGTCAGTGTCAAGGCATAT
>NW_005070859.1:0-476 GCF_000277835.1 Geospiza fortis | reverse complement strand
AAAAAATAATAATAAAGGGAGGAACTTGTTGAGTGTTTTCTGCATATCTTTAGGATTTTCCTGTCATGGTTTTCTAACTGTCAGACCTAGCTGAGGTGTGGTAGCAGCGAACTTTGCTAAATCAAGATACGGAGGAAACTCCCTAGATTCCTAGAGAAGTGTGGAGTACTGCTATGTGGCATCTGTGCTAAGGATACTCTCGTCTGGCTGAATCTATCAATTGAGTAATCCTCCTGTTTTTCCACAGCAGAGCATGGGAAGCCTAACAGGTCAGGTCAAGTAGACCTTCTCATAGAGTCAATCTCCTGCAAAGTGGTTGGGTTACACAACATCTGGCATGGTTTAACCCCAGCTAGAAACTAAGCTCCACCCAGGCGCTCATTCACTACCCCGTGCCACGGCAGAGGAGAGAATCAGAATAGCAAAAGTGAGAAAACTCCTGCATGGAAATAAGGACAGTTTAATAGGTAAAGAAA
>NW_005070858.1:0-476 GCF_000277835.1 Geospiza fortis | reverse complement strand
CATGTCTACATCATCTACAAAGAAACAAGTTGTTCTTTTAGGTCTGACTGCACGTTGAGAGTTTTACATCCTGGTTTGCTCACAGGATAGCAGTGACTCACCCACCACAGCCCTGTTTGCAGAAGGGCTCCCCTGGCACAGCTGACCCTGCCAAGACCTTTTGGTGCCTCCAGAGCCTCCTCAGGGCTCCCCCTGCCCTCAGCCACGAGGCTGCTCTGCCCAGGGCCCGGGCTCAGCACTGGGCACTCACCCCAAACACTGCCAGGAACCCACTGCTGCCATGGCACCCGCCTGGCACCCCAAACACCCCCAGGGCAACAGCCCATTGTGAGCACACAAACAGCCTGGCACCCCAAACATTCCCACCACTGCTGCCTCATGGCAACCAAGTGCACAACACAGAAATATCACTGCCATTATTTGCAGAACCACTGATATAGGCAATTATTGCTACCAAAGATAAAGATTCAACCAAA
>NW_005070857.1:0-476 GCF_000277835.1 Geospiza fortis | reverse complement strand
CTATGTGTTATGGTAGAAAGTGATGCTTTGAGAAAAATGGGAATTACCTCAAATATTCAAATTAATATTGTATGTGTTATGGTAGAAAGTTATGTGAAAAATGGGAATTTCATTATTGGCTTATCTCAAATATTCAAATTAATATTATATGTTATAGGTGTTATGGTAGAAAGTGATGCTGTGTGAAAAATGTGTATTATATGATTGGCATTTGGCAAATATTCAAATTAATATTAGATATATTAGAAAGTTGTGTGAAAAATGGGAATTTCATTATTGGCTTTTCTCAAATATTCAAATTAATATTGTATGTCTTATGGTAGAAAGTGATGCTATGTGAAAAATGGGAATTTTATGATTGGCTTATCTCAAATATTCAAATTAATGTTGTATGTGTTACAGTAGAAAGTGATGCTGTGTGAAAAATGGGAATTTTGTTACTGGCTTAACTCAAATATTCAAATTAATATTGTATG
>NW_005070856.1:0-476 GCF_000277835.1 Geospiza fortis | reverse complement strand
TTTCACAAAGAGATGTCTGCGACAACATAATGTTCCTGACATTGTTTACTGCAGCACACCTTCTCATCTCAGCTAGTATGAGAAACAAACCTGCAAACAATATATTTTTCACTTTCTCTAAAAGATGCAGGTGCTTACATTAACAGTGAACAGCATACTAAGGAAACATAGTTGAAATATGCTAATTGAAATGTTCTTACAAAATATGCTTACAAAGTCAGATTGCTTATCCTTTGGAAAATATGATGACATATACATCCAGTAAGTACAAAGCATTATCCACACAATTTCCAGTCAGCTTTATTACCACATACTTGAAATGACACTGCCCTGAATGAATCCCTATACAATGTATATATTATCCATTCTGCTGTGGGTGATCCACAACTAAAGCCAAGCGTTGCACAGTGTGATTACAACGGCAGCACAGAGAAGCTTAAAGAAAACACACAGGATTTTCTAACACACACACACAC
>NW_005070855.1:0-476 GCF_000277835.1 Geospiza fortis | reverse complement strand
TAGACAATGTTTCTCTTTTACACAAACCGCACACTTATCACTTGCAGATACTCTAACCACCATTAATCCACATTCAATGTGCCATTCTGGCTTACCTGGCAAATAGAAAAATAAATCAACATATGGAACCTCGTCCCATTTTCCTTCTTGCTTACAAAATGACATCAACTGCAAAATGGTGTTATATTGCAAAGACCCATTCTTTGGCCATTTTTCACCATCCTCCAAGACATTTTCTGGCCACCCTGTATTACAATAATCAATCAACTTAGCCTTACGTAACTCTTCCCCAAAATTACCCTGCTTCCAATGTGCTAATAAGCACCCCAAAGGAGAAGTTTGTGGTATGGGGGCATTGCCACCCAAAATCCCTTTAAGCTTCTCCATATTACAACTGCAATACATCACAAATGCCGAGCCTGCAATGTTTTCACGATTGTCTGACGGACGGCGCCTAGGCAATACCATCAGGAATT
>NW_005070854.1:0-476 GCF_000277835.1 Geospiza fortis | reverse complement strand
CTACAACTGCTTGAAAGGAGGGTGTAGTGATGTGGGGATGAACCTCTTTCACAGGCAACTGGAGACAGGGTGAGAGGATATGGCCTCAGACTGTGCCAGACGAGGTTTAGAGTGGACATTATGGAGAAATTCTTCACATAAGGGGTGATTTGATATAGCAATCAGCTGCCCAGAGAGCTGATGGAGTTACCATCCCTGGAAGTGTTTGAGGAAAGATTGGATGTAGCACTGCATGCCATTATCTAGTCAACAATGTGTTATTTGTGCAGAGGGTGGACTCAATGACATCAGTGGTCTTTTCCAACGTAGTTGATTCTGTGATTCTGTGTCTCTGTGGAGCAGAACAAGGATGTTTATCCCAGAGAAATGCTGCCCTACCTCCTCATGGTCCCGTCTCATTTTGGTTTTTTTAACAATTCTTGGTTATTGCTGACCAATTCTTGGTTATTGTCTTGGTTGGCTCCCTGACTATCCGG
>NW_005070853.1:0-476 GCF_000277835.1 Geospiza fortis | reverse complement strand
TGTTTAATGCTTTCTTTGCCTCTGTCTACAACACCAATGATAGACTAACAGGGTCCTAGTGCCCTGAGCTGGAGGACCATGGCTGTGAGAATTATCAACTCCCAGTTGACCCTGAAGTTTTGAAGGACTTGATGTTCCAGCTGGATCCTAATAAATTTATGAGGCCTGATGGGATTCATACAAGAATGTAGGAATGTGCCCCCTGTTGACGGAGTGACAAAATTATTCTTTGCTTAAAAAGGCAAAAAGCTCAGAAGTTTCTCTCCTCAATTTGGTAAAAAGACACCTCATAGGACCTTTGGGACGTCACCTCAAACCTGGGGCTGCCCAACTGGACAGAGGCCAAAAGGTCCCACCTAGGTAATTCACTAGAAAAATAAGAGAACAATGGAAATAATCGCTTTTGTGGGATGTTTTTAGCAGAAGCAGAACATCTTGCCCCTGGCTCGGTTTTTCTCTATAAGAGCTTTGTTATT
>NW_005070852.1:0-476 GCF_000277835.1 Geospiza fortis | reverse complement strand
ATGCATCACTTTGGCTGAAGATTTCAGTGGGCATGATTGTATTTTGTTATTTTTTTCCTCTGTATTTAGCCTTCCCACCAAAGTGAGGTATGAATGTATGAAAAGTTAGTCAGTACACTTATAGGACTTACAATTAGCACTTGTGAGTCACGGGAATGTCTAGGAAAATACTGTCTACTGAACTGCCTCAGCCATGAATCTCGCCCTAATTACTTGTGTAGATTATATTTAGCAAGGGAAGTTCCTATCATATTGCTTAGCAACAGGGAAGAGGTTCTCATTAGATTATCATGTCATTATCTCTTCAGCTCAGCCGGCTCACACTCACATATTACTGAATATATGAACCAGCAGATCTCAAAAAGCCAGCCAAAAAGATGTGAGACATTGCAACAATTAGAACTTAGCCTCCATGTGGAGAATTCTCTGTTCAGTCTCAAGGACAGATTTGGCAAAAATGGGGGAAAGAAACGCTC
>NW_005070851.1:0-476 GCF_000277835.1 Geospiza fortis | reverse complement strand
GTATGGTACTGTGTGATCCATGAATGTCTCATACATGCAGACTTTCCAGTTCCCTCCCTAATTTATATGCCACCATTCACAGATTTTCCTTTTCCTCTCCAGTCACTCCTTTGCCTAAATAATCACGGTATTTTTAGTATCCACGTATTGTCAGATTACGCCAAGGTTATTCATTTGCAGGAAGCAAAGGGTTTTATGCACAGCTGAAGAGATTCATCTCTCTGCTTAAATCCAGGCTGCAAAAATGTTCCACTCTTTGCATCTGTCTATAGGATGTTTGATGTTGACTTTTAGGAGTATAGTATACTCATATTGTGAGCCTGTTTATTCAGATCTGTGCACTGTATAAGTGTGTAAAGGAAACTAAAGATGTGTGTGATGAATTCACCCCACTGCTCCTCTTGAGGCTTCTTCCCCACCTAGGACTGTGAGCATTCTGCATGTAGTTGGAGTGGATCTTGTAACAATTTTTTTTT
>NW_005070850.1:0-476 GCF_000277835.1 Geospiza fortis | reverse complement strand
AAAAAAAATGCCATAAAAATTAGAAAATTCAGGAAAAAAATCTTATAGAGCAATTTAGGGAAAATAAAGAATAAAAATCAGGAAAAAATTAGAAACGCTCCAGGGAAATTGGGGGGGGGAAGAGCTGAAAATGCTCCAAAAAATAATAATTAAAAAAAACAGAAAAAGTTGGGGAAATTGGGGGAAAAATAGGGAATAAAAAGGCAGAGTTTTGAGGGAAAAAAGGGGTTTTTTTGTGCCCAAAAATGCCCAACTGTCATGAAAAAGAATCAGAGAAAAACCCAAAAATCCCAAAAAAATCAGAAATCCACACAGGAAAACCACTCGGGAAATTCAGGAAAAAACAAAAAAAAAAATTATTCCTGGATTTTTGAGAAACACAAAACAAAATGAAAAAAAATTTAGGAAAATTTGGGATAAAATGAGAAAAAAAGCCAGAAAAAAAAAGTAAAAAAAATTCCACAAAAATTGGGGAA
>NW_005070849.1:0-476 GCF_000277835.1 Geospiza fortis | reverse complement strand
TTTGGGGGGACATTTCCCGAGGCTGGGAGTTTCTGTTCCTGTTGCGTAGGGGAGTTTCCAAGCTGTGTGTTTCTGGTTTTTCTTCCTCCTTGACAGTGGGTGTTTATCAGCCAAGGGGAAAAACTGCATGTCCAGCTGTAGGAGTTGTTCACATTGGCATCAGGGACTGCTCCTCATGAGACATTGTTGTTCCTACCACAAATGATAGTGAAAAAAGGAAAAAACCTTTTCTTGGACCTCGCTGAGGTTCAGGACCCTACAAATGAGAGCTGAACCCAGCCGTGGAGTGGACTGAGGCAAGCTGAACATGCCCTGTCCCCCGCTGTCCTGTGTCCTGCTGCACTTAATGCAGGTGCAGTATGTGAGCAGTGCCTGGCCCACAGCTGCAGCACCAAGGTGACAAGTGTCCCTCTTCCCAGAGCCAGCAGGTGACATCCCTGCTCAGCCAGGCAGTGTGGTGTGCTGAAGCTGAGCTC
>NW_005070848.1:0-476 GCF_000277835.1 Geospiza fortis | reverse complement strand
TGACCGCAGGGGTGACACCGGAGTGACTGCAGAGTGACCACAGAGTGACCACCAGCATGAGCACAGAGTGACCACAGAGTGACCACTGGGGTGACCACACAGTGACCACAGAGTGACCACAGAGTGACCACTGGGGTGACACCGGAGTGACCACAGAGTGACCACTGGGGTGACCCCGAAGTGACCACTGGGGTGTCACCAGAGTGACCACAGGAGTGACCACTGGGGGGCCAAAGTGACCCCAGGGTGACCCCAGAGTGACCACAGGAGTGTCCCCAGTGTCCCCTCAGTGACCACAGGGGGGCTTCCCAATGTCCGAGTGACCCCCAGGGGGTCCCCAATGTCCCCAGACCACCCAAAGTGTCCCCAGTGTCCCCAAAGTGACCACGGGGTGTCCCCAATGTCCACCCAACGTCCACCCAACGACCCCGAGGGTGTCCCCAGAGTGACCCAAGGGGGGACCCCGAGATCTGAGT
>NW_005070847.1:0-476 GCF_000277835.1 Geospiza fortis | reverse complement strand
TGATATTGCACACTTCTAACCAACTACCCACCTGTGATCCCAGTGCTATCAATCAATTTTGGAAGCCTGTTCCACGGCCTCAGGTCAAATGCAGTGCTCTCCAGGGCATCAGTCTGTCTGTACAGAAAATCTAAAATTCTCAGCATCCAGAACTCCAACATTCAATCACTTCACTGACCTTCCTCAGGTCATGAAGCAACCTCTAGGAGTCCGATGTCTTCTTGTGGATGATGAATACTGGTGAATTCCAGGGACTATTCATGGGTGTGATGTGACCTTGCTGGAATTGCTCCTTTACCAATCTTTTAAGGTTATTTAATTTTTTTCTCTGTTAAAGGCCATTGATCAATCCATACAGGATGATCAGTTTTCCAGTTCTGCTTTAAAGTGGCAAGTTTCAATGTGATTTCCATCATAGGCCTACTTCTACTTTTGTTCCCCATCGGGATAGGACGTCTCTCCCCCAGATGGTGAGA
>NW_005070846.1:0-476 GCF_000277835.1 Geospiza fortis | reverse complement strand
AGCCCAAACCATCCTATGATTCTATGACTCTCTGAATAATGAATGAGAGGATGTAATTAATAAATGGTTCTGGGCAGGAGGAAGTAGAAGTTTCTTTAAAACTTCTCTTCAGGTAAAGGATTTGGAAGTAGATATACATCTGAGAAGGTAAAGCAGATTCTTCAACAAAAGTACATACACAATGATATCTGTGATTATCTTGCTGATAACAAATCTGACTGTATAAAAATTCTACCTACTTCAGCCAAAGTAGGTGTTGGAGAGAGAGCATACTGTAGAAAAAAACCCAAAATATAGTCTACTGAATCTTCTTTTCTAAGTCAAAATAGCAAATGTCCAATCAGAAACACAGTGTCTGGAACTGAAATATATGTATTCACTCTGTCTTCTTTGATTTTTCTATGGATCAAGATGAGATGTTGCCTTATACTCCTCCTTTATACTGTAGAAGTCATACAACAATTCTTCAGTGCTAC
>NW_005070845.1:0-476 GCF_000277835.1 Geospiza fortis | reverse complement strand
AGCTGAGAGTTTGAGAGGAACCAAGCTGTCTTTGTGTCTGCTCAGAGCAAGATCAGTTTTACACTTGTGCAAATCACCTGAAGTACAAGGCTGCAGGACTTTCGACAGGGAGCTTTGGAATATGCTTACACATGTCCTATTCTTTCCCAATAGGACTCTGCTAGTGAGAGCTTTGACTCAAGGCTGATTTGACCAAAATCAAAACACAAAGCCATGTCAGGCAGGTTTGTAACAATGCTCTATCTCCGATCACCACAACAGGAACATCTGCCTTTCTCTCCTGCTCTGAGAGTAGCATGCCCCTCTAAAGAGATACATCTGCAAATGAAGTGTAACTACAGCACATTTACACTAATATTCAAACAGCAATAAACTCCTAGATATTGCTGAAACAATCAAGCATCAGCTGCACAGAACCAGTGAACCCCCTGGTAAGTATTTTAGCTGCTAATCCAGCTCAAACTCTGTGGTCACTG
>NW_005070844.1:0-476 GCF_000277835.1 Geospiza fortis | reverse complement strand
GAGCAGTACCAGCATGTCTGAGGTACATCTGCACAGAATCTGCACCAAAACACTGTAACTCACAGGAAACCCACCAAGAACCAAGGATGGAAGGGGAAACAAGCTCCTACCTTTTCATAGTGTGTCTCCATGCACAGGAAGATGGTGTAGGCAGTCAGGCAGGCGAGACAACCCTCAAGGTAAGATTGGCCCCCAAGTTTTTCAGCTTCTGCATAGAGGTTGTTCAGTGTCCGGACTGTCTCCTCAAACTGCTGCCTGTCAATCTGCAGGAAAAGCAAGTGAGGGTGTCAGGAACACACTTGGACATCCACCTCCACTCAGGGGTCACCTGTGCTGTGCTCAGAGCCTGGAACACACAGAGTTACACACCTGCAGCTCTCTGATAGACACTGCCCTGTGCTCAGGCTGAGTCTGAATTCAACCACAGCAGGGACACAAAACTGTGCTGTTTGTGAGGTCTTCAGGATGAGGTGAGA
>NW_005070843.1:0-476 GCF_000277835.1 Geospiza fortis | reverse complement strand
CATGGCATGGCATGGCATGGATCTCCTAGAAGTTCCTCATGGCCTGGAACAGCCCAACTCCATGGCAGTAGGAAAGATAAGGAGGGATGAACTTGGCTGATCCACTCTGGGCTGGGTAAAGGAAGGCTGGGAAAACCCCTGGTGGAGCCAGGACATTCGCTGGGAAGACACCGAGATCCCCAGACATTCCTCCTGGCTGGACACAGACATTCCACCTGTCCAGGCTCCCTCAGTGCCCTCACCCCGCCCTGGCCACCTGAAATCACACAGGTGAATCCCAGGTGGGACAGACACCTCCCATCTTCCCGCTCTGGAAGATTCCAGGGATCTACAGCTGGTGGAGGTGAATCCCTCACCCACAATCAGAGGAGGAAGCAGGATTTGGGCTCCTCGGAGCACCGACTTCCCAAGAATGAGGGAATTGGGTGTTATTCCTTCTCATCGTAACCTTGGGATCGTTTTTCTCCGATGTTTTT
>NW_005070842.1:0-476 GCF_000277835.1 Geospiza fortis | reverse complement strand
AATGATGCAACTTTTAAAATTTTTAACTCTAGTCAGGGGTTTTGTTAGTCTTTGCCCAGGGGGAAGGGAATGGAAATTTATTTTCAAGAGACTGTTCCCTGGGCAAGGCCTGAAGAGCTTGACATCTCAATGGACTGGGAGTTGCCAGAGAATGCTCAAGAGACAAGTGACCGTCAACACCCGAACATCCTTCCTGGTGTGTCAGAGACACTTGGTCTGAGAAAAGATCAATAAGAGAATGAAGAATGAGGACCTAATTAGCATTGAAGGCAAAGGGATCAATTACAAATAGGAAACCAGATACAAAGAACTGTGTAACTTGTGGCAAATGAACATTGAACCAATGAATTTTTCTGGGTTTTGACTGCGTAAGTATGTGAAAAATCTACCAAAGAGCCATGCGTGATGGAATGGTTTTCTCTGTACAACACAGGCAATGTGTGGATGACATTATCTCTGTTGCACATTCTGGCCAG
>NW_005070841.1:0-476 GCF_000277835.1 Geospiza fortis | reverse complement strand
GACTGCAGTGTTGTCATGAAGGGCCACAGGCTGTTTAGGAGAGACAGACCAGGAACGTGCAGTGGTGGAGTTGCACTCGATGTGAAGCAACACTTGGAGTGTGCCAAGCTCTGCCCTGGTGAGGATAAAAGGGCAGGCTAGGAACGGTGACACATTGTGGGTGCTCACCACAGGCCGCCCGATCAGAAGGAGGGAGGGGATGAGGCCTTCTGCAGGCAGCTGGAAGCAGCCCCACAGTCACAGGCCCTGGTTCTTGGGGGGCTTTAACTGCCCTGACATCTTCTGGAGAAGCAAAACAGCAAAGCACAAGCAGTGCAGGAGGTTCCTAGAAAGCATTGATGACAACTTCCTGGCCCAGGTAGTGAAGAATCCCACAAGGAATGCTGGGTTGCCTGACCTCAGACTAACAAACAGGGAAGGCCTTGCTGGACATGCAGCACTTGGGGCAGCCTTGGCTGCAGTGACCACGAGACTGT
>NW_005070840.1:0-476 GCF_000277835.1 Geospiza fortis | reverse complement strand
GCACTCCTGATATTTCTATACCTTATATTTCACAATTGTCTACTTATAACCCTTTTATATTATCTGACTATTTGATCAAAACATTCATAAGAAGAGCAGACAGGAGCAGCAGAAGCCAGGGCAGGGGAGATCAGGAAGGCAGCAGAGAGATGTCTGGGCTGAAAGGGATCCTGAGGAAAGGAGGGGAGAGGGCTTTCCCTCAGCCCATGCTTCTCTTCTGTTTCTCAAAACACGATCAAGGAATCTCATGTTGCCAGGGATGGGCCAAATATCCAGTGTGCTGCAATTTCCCCAGTTGTGGCTGCTTGGCCATGACAAGGAAGAAGGTCTAAAAAGGGAAAGGGGGAAAAGCAGCCCCCAGCCTGGGCATCTTTGGAGAGGCAATTCCTCCCATTCCTTCCTGTTGGTGAGGAAGCTCTGCCTGACAGAATGACACGACAGGGGAGGGGGAAGGGGCCTGTGGACAGGAGCTCTCA
>NW_005070839.1:0-476 GCF_000277835.1 Geospiza fortis | reverse complement strand
CAAAATCCCAGGGCAATTCAGTTTACCCATAGGGGTGCACTGTCAGATAAGAGCAATCTACTTGCTCCATGTAGCACTGGTGGCATGGCGGGTGGAGGGAACCTTTCCTTTGAACAGCCATCCCAGCATCCGTATTTGGGATGCCAGGAGGAGTTGCGGTTCTGTACCAATCACCTCTGAGGCGGCTTGGACTCCTTCATAGGCAGCCAAGATTTCCTTCGCTGTTGGGGTGCAGTTGAGTTCAGACCCTCTGTAGCTTTGACTTCAAAATCCTAGTGGTCAACCTCAAGTCTCCTCAGGCATCTTCTGCCAAAGGCTCCAGGACAAACCATGGTTCCTGGCTGCAGAGTAGAGCATGTTCTTCACATCTGGTCCTGTCCTGACTGGGCCACGGGCTACCACATAAGCAATCGCCTGCTTAATCTGGGTAAAGGCTTATTGCTGCTCACGGCCCCAGTGGAAATTGTTCTTCTTGC
>NW_005070838.1:0-477 GCF_000277835.1 Geospiza fortis | reverse complement strand
ACATTTTTCCTTTGTGGGTTCTCACTGAACAGAGCTACTGTTTACGCAGTTGCAGGCTTGTTTTTCTCCCCAGTAATAGGTTGTTGTGTTAATGAACTTTTCATACCTAAGATTGTTTGGCATGGGAACTTGCAAGCTACTGTTAGCTTAGCAAAAGTAGCAGGGCCTAATCCATATTTTGTAAAACTTTTCTTTTATAACATCTTTTACCAGTCTGCAACACACCTTGGGAGAAAAAGAGAGAAGAGTAGTCCTGTGTTCCCCGGAGAAGATCTCTGTTTCCAGAGATGAAGATAATTTTAGAGATAGATAATAAGAACTTTTGCCTTTGAACAACTCATCTTTAAAACAATACCCCATAAGTCGACATGACCCATCGACAAGCTGTAAGGCTTGTGGAAAATGGGAGGAGCTTCACGATGGCAGGGTTCCCCAGGCAGCTGTTATCAGTGAGGAAATTGAGAGCCACAAGAGAAC
>NW_005070837.1:0-477 GCF_000277835.1 Geospiza fortis | reverse complement strand
CTAAAACTTACCCAGGCAAAATGAATATATTGCAGTCGAAGTAGCTCATACTTTGATTTACAGAATTGTTTTGTATGCAATTATAACTGAAGTTTTAGAACTAAAGAGTACCTCTATCCAAAGCGATGCTGAATGGCTTTAGTCCCAAGCTTTTAATCAGTATACTAGATCCATGAGAGAACTTTCTGAGATAAAAGATTTAAACCTATCCACTGTAGTAATCCACGAGAATCAGGTATATGAAGAACAAGAATGGCAAGAACGAGAACTGTAGACACTTCAAAAGATCAGAAGAGATCAAAGTAAGGTGCCAAGTGGTCAATGAGACAGCTTATGAGAGACCAGATGCAATTAGTGTCTCAACCTCTCCTGATGTATACAAACACCAAGAAGTTTGTGTTAGCCTAAGTGAATCAGACAGCCTGTAAGAAGTGACCTGCCTTTAGGCTTAAGATGCTATCAAGCTCTCATTTAAAT
>NW_005070836.1:0-477 GCF_000277835.1 Geospiza fortis | reverse complement strand
TATTGGGGACCCCAAGGGTGGGAGATCTCAGATATTGGGGTCTCCAGAGTGAAGAATTCCAGATATTGGGGTCCCCAGCATCCCCAGGGGTTGGCGATCACAGACATTGGGGTCCCCTGAATGAGAAACCTCAGATATTGGGGTCCTCGAGGGTGGGGGATCCCAGATACTGGGGTCCCCAGAATGAGGAATCCCAGATATTGGGGTCCCCAGAGTGTGGGGGATCACTGATATTGGGGTCCCCCAGGTGAGGAATCCCAAATTTTGGTGTCCCCAACATCCCCAGAGTGGGAGTCCCACCTGTCCCCATCAGGACAGGGGTGCAGACCCCGCTGTTCGCAGTGGGGACAGGACACCCCAGATGTGTGGGGGTCGCACTTTGGGGGTGTCCCTGACCCCGCGTCCCCCCCAGTTCTGCTGGCCCAGCCCGTGGTGGGGGACGATGTGAGCGGGAAGACGCTGAAAATCACCGACTTC
>NW_005070835.1:0-477 GCF_000277835.1 Geospiza fortis | reverse complement strand
TAAAAAAAATAAAAATAAAATTTAAAAAGGCATTCTCTTTCCAAATTTGTTAAGTTATTACCTATGTGGCAAACTTTAATAGGCTTAGTAAAGGTTCCTAAAAAAATATTTGCTTTAGCCATGACACAGTTTTGGAAAAAGTGCAGTTTTAGCTACAAAGGTGCAGTCCTGGAAGAACACAAATATGCATGGCAACATTTCAAACACAGGTCAATTATTAATGAAATTTAAGGGCTTGTCTTTAGCCTAGTTGTGATAATATTGAGTATTTTTTTCATTTATAAAATGTGCTTTAAAAGTAAAAGGATTTTCAAAGAAAATTAAAATTGTTTGTGAAAAACCCTAATTTCTGGGTCTTGCTTTTGAAATATAATTAACATCTTCTGTAGTATTTATGTCTGTGTGTAAAGATTTACTTACACCATCACTACAGTTGCTCCACAGTTTGGTGAAGCATTGATTTGCTGCAAGTCTATC
>NW_005070834.1:0-477 GCF_000277835.1 Geospiza fortis | reverse complement strand
AAATATGCTGGATTCCAGAAAACATACACATCAAATCAAATAGGTAAGTAGTCTGGGTCTAATATGAAATTTTCAGGGGAATCAATCACCACAGTATTTTTATTTTTTTCAGGATGTGTATGTGCACTTGCTTCCCGATCATACTGAATGATTAAACACTCACTGAGAATGGCTGACCTCTCATAGACCTTTCTGACCTAATTACTGCAGTGGATGTATTTGTCTTTCTGAAGATTTTTTCTTCTTGCACAGCTCAGGTTATTCAGTTGAGGCCCATATTGGGCTCTAAAGACACTCATCATAGGCCTTCTAGTACACAAAACGCATAACTGAAAATTATTATTCTCACATCTGAAGGGAGGATACGTAACAAATGTTATGCAGTCACCATTGCCAGCTCCCACATCTTAATGACAGTCCTAGTTTTCTCAAAACACAAAGCAAAACAATAAACAAGCAAACAAACAAACAAAAAAA
>NW_005070833.1:0-477 GCF_000277835.1 Geospiza fortis | reverse complement strand
GTAAATTCAAGGATTTTGGGGTTTTTTTGATGTGACCTGAAGATTTTTGGGGTGAATTTGGGGGTTTTGGGGCAGTTTTTGGGGGTTTTTTGGGATAATTTCAATGGTTCCCCTCAGACCTCCATTTTGAGCAATTTTGGGGGTTTTTTAACATTTTCCGAGGAGAATTTGTGGTTTTTTGAGGTAAATTCAAGAATTTTGGGGGTTTTGGGGTGAATCTGAAGATTTTTGGGGTGAATTTGGGGGTTTGGGTGCAGTTTTTAGAGATTTTTGAGGGTTTTGGGGTGAATCTGAAGATTTTTGGGGTGAATTTGGGGGTTTTGGGGCAGTTTTGGGGGTTTTTTGGGATAATTTCAATGGTTCCCCTCACGCCTCAATTTTCATCTATTTTTGGGGTTTTTTAACGTTTTCTGAGGAGAATTTGTTGTTTTTTGAGGTAAATTCAGAGATTTTTGGGGTTTTTTGGGGTGAATCTGA
>NW_005070832.1:0-477 GCF_000277835.1 Geospiza fortis | reverse complement strand
CAGCCATGTGCTCAATGTGTTGAAGGAGAAAGGCTAAACAGCCTTTTAAACCAAATTTCCTTTCTTGTTCTTGTGTCATGGAATCTACAGTTTTGGGAGGTAGATATCGTTTATACTTAGCAAGAATAGGAAGTTCTTTCATGTTTATGACCCAGAAGAGACCAGAAACATTGTTTCCCAGGCTAGTAATACAGTATCAGTTGCCTTGAGAAAGAATTTAACCTCAAGAACAATTGTACTATTAAAAAGCGCAGATATGAAGCTCCATCTGTGACGTTACTTTTCTGTCTTTTTCTCATTGCCTGGCAGCCCCTCCAGTTCAGCAATGATTATGGAAAGTTGCACTTCTCATGCAGTAAAGGCAGGCTGCACTTCTGGCTTTCCTTTCCCAGGACTGATGCCATTCCCCCGGATGCCTGTAGAGGATGTAGTTCCCTTAGCAGACAGGAGCACTTAGAGTTTTGTCTTCTGTGACCC
>NW_005070831.1:0-477 GCF_000277835.1 Geospiza fortis | reverse complement strand
AGCAGTAGTTCAAAGCTACACAAGGAGTGACTGATGTTGTGTAGTACTTCTAATCGTATACTGGCAGAACATCACTGTTTCCTTAATAAATTCTGATGTGGTTTTGCCCATGTCAACAAATTCTGTCCTCTTATAAAGAAGCCTTTCATCATTTTCCCTGGTAAAGCCAGCCACGTACAGTTTGGGATTAGGAGGAGACTTTCTTCCTTGAGGACATAATTTTTATGTTTGTCCTCAATGGGACTTTGAAATTGTTCTGTGAAACATCCGGTAGTTTTGTTTACTTGTCTTGTTTACTTTTTTCACCCCAAGGAAAGCATGAGCACAGCCTCCCTCTGCTGTAAAGGACACAGTTTAATTCACCCCATGTGAGAAAACTGCAGAGATTAACAACTTTGGGGGATGAAAGATGAATCTCACTTGGGCTGATTTGATTGCGGCAGTCCCATTATGTAACTAATAAGAACACTTATGTTA
>NW_005070830.1:0-477 GCF_000277835.1 Geospiza fortis | reverse complement strand
GACGGACTGTCCGTGCTCAGCTCCCGCAGGGGATGGATCCCATTTCCCAGAGTTTGCAGCCGAGTTACGGGATGAGTGGATTTGTGATAACATTGCTGGATGTGTAATATGTGATAAATATCCCCGGGGTTTTGAACTCCGCCTGGAAGGAGCGGCCTCTCCACCCAGCTCCTTCCTGGAAACTTCGCTTTCCAACGCAGCCCCTCCGGCCAGGAGGGCAGTGCTCTCCCCGCAGCTGGGTACCCTCAAATGCACTATTTTTGCCAGCCCTGAAGTTTCCTTTCTCCGCTTCAGCTCTGGGATCGGAAAAGGAACCGATTCTTCTGTCTCGAGTTTCATTCTCGTTCAGAATCGAAAGCTGCTGGAGATGCTGGGCTCGCTGTCAGAGCCAGGGCTCGCTCTGCCCCCCGAAATATCTCCCGTACCCCGGGAGCGGGTGATGGAGAGGGAAAGGGCAGAAAGCACTGGCTGGGGGGA
>NW_005070829.1:0-477 GCF_000277835.1 Geospiza fortis | reverse complement strand
TCAAATAAAGTTTACAGTATGGCACTGGTGGAAATGGTGATTCCCTCTTCCCTGTACAATTCACAGGCTAAGGTCAGAATATAAGAACTCTTTGACCAAAACAGTCTTGATCCTTCTGTCTGAAATATTCTTCCCCGAGGAGATGTCAGAGGCATCTCAGGGCTTATTCAGGCAGTGCTTGAAACCAGTGATGTAATCTTTGCCTTATTTCTTAATTAGGTGTTATTCTTTGTACCTTTCCTGGATCATTTGGGTTTTCCCAAACCATTACCACCCAGTCGCCATTTGAAAGTCAATTTGGTATCACCCAGTTTAGATGTGATAGTCCATTCTTCAGATTCCTTCACAAGTCCTTTGATTTTGCTGGCATGAATTCTGAATTCACCCTCTTTCTGTGGTTCGGACTGCCATTTCAGTGGTACCTGGAAAGGACTTCTCAATAGCACAGTTATAAAAGAAAGACAATACTGCATTAAC
>NW_005070828.1:0-477 GCF_000277835.1 Geospiza fortis | reverse complement strand
TGCTGCATCCGATGCACTGACAAATAGTGCATCGGATGAAACTGGTGATTTGGAAGCTTAAATAAACAGGAGGAATCAGCATCCTAACCTGTTACCTGTTTCCCCTACTTGGCTGTATCCCTTGGTAGAACTTCACTAGAAGTAGCTTAATTTTCCTCACATTACTACTCCTGTAGATTTTGACCACAGAATTTTTCATGTTGTTGACTATGCTGCATGTTGATAACTAATTAGTTTCAACAAATCACAAATGTTTGCTTTGCTTTGCTGTTTTAAAGTGAGTTTTAGTTCAGTGTGACCAATATGGGTCTGCATTTAATGTCACAGAGTTACATTTCTATTTGTTGGAGGATAATTTGGTTCTCAAACTACTTAACTCATAACCCACATGCATTTCATTTGTTCACTGCAGAAGAATACAATTTACCAGGAACAGGTGTCCACTGGTCTCCCACAACATCCTTCTCTAAATTGGAG
>NW_005070827.1:0-477 GCF_000277835.1 Geospiza fortis | reverse complement strand
TCTGACCAGACTGTCAGCATCCACAATTCCTCCTTTTTGTTTTAAAAAAGAAGGCGGGCGTTTGCAATTCCCTGCAGGGCCCTTTGCAGGAAGGAGAACAAACACAGCTCAAGAGGTCCCTTTAGTAATTTGCTGGTTACTAAACAGAACCTCAATCAGACACTGACTTAGAATGGTCAGGGAGATTCTCTAGCACATGCCAATGAATTCATCACAATCACGTCCATGCACCAACATCAAGTCTTGTTGTTCATTCTTGTAAGAAGTCAGTTACTAATTCTAATACAGTAAACAAAACATCGATAGTCTGTTCAAAGAACTGGCAGTCTAACTTGTCAACATTCACTACTCCAGAAACAAAGAACAAGATAGAATGCTCATTCTCTACTTGAAGAAGGACCATCCGATTGACGATGGGCATCCTGATCATCACTCGAAGGTTCCTGCAGTCATGATATTTTCTGAAAAAGCCTTTCC
>NW_005070826.1:0-477 GCF_000277835.1 Geospiza fortis | reverse complement strand
AAATCACCCCAAAAAATCCCCCAAAATATGCCCCAAAAATATCCCCCAAAATATCCCCAAAATTCTGGTGAAAATGGGGAAAAACTCCAATTAAAATGAGCCAAAAATTGAGTCCCAGCCCGACGAAGTGAGCCCCAAAAATACCCAGAATCACCCCAAAAATATCCCCAAAATCACCTTAAAAAATCCCCCAAAGTCTGCCCAAAAAATCTCCCAAAATTCAGGTGAAAATAGCAAAAAACACATTAAAAATGGCCCAAAAAAATCCCTTTAAATTGACATAAAATGGGTCAAAATCGAGTCCCAGCCCGACAAGGTGAGCCCCAAAAATCCCACAAATCACCCCAAAAATATCCCCCAAAATCTGCCCAAAAAATCCCCCGAAATCTGCCCAAAATATCCCCAAAATTCTGGTGAAAATGTGGACAAAAATCCAATTAAAATGAGCCAAAAATCGAGTCCCAGCCCGACAAGGTG
>NW_005070825.1:0-477 GCF_000277835.1 Geospiza fortis | reverse complement strand
GGCACAGGCCCAGCAGCTGGGTATGAGAGCTTTACTGAAAATAATGGAAATGGCAGCTCCTAAACCAAGGTATATTACCATCCAGCAAGGGGTGAAGGAACCTTTTCTGTAGTTTGTGGAGAGGGTTGCTGCAGTCCTTGAGAAGCAAGTAGAAGATGATAAGTTGAGGCAAATTTTATGCAGACAGTTAGCCCAGGACAATGTCAATGAAGATTGCAGAAGAATTATTGAATCTTTATTGGGAGATCCCCTGCTGTCTGATATTGTAGTTGCTTGCTCAAAAGTTGGTTCAGTTGAGCATAAAATGGCTGCTCTGGCAACAGTCATGAAGTCTTCACACAGATGTTCTGCTTGTGAAAAATCAGGGCATGTGAAGGCACAATACCCTCAAACTGCTGGACAATGTGTACACTCTAGGGTAATTTAGACCAGTTAAGTGCCTTGTTATTGCTTGTTATTGTTGTGGTAACTTTGGCC
>NW_005070824.1:0-477 GCF_000277835.1 Geospiza fortis | reverse complement strand
TATTTGGCAATCAGTTGGCAAAAGAAATTGGAAAGGTGGAAAATCTAGACAGAACTTTACTACAATGTGTAGATGATATTCTGCCAGCAACCAAGACTGAAAGGAAGTGCCTCGATGCTACTGTAAGCCTGTTAAATTTCTTGGGATAATCTGGATAGAGGGTGTCAAAGCAAATGGCAAAAATAGGCAAAGAAGCAGTAATATATCTTGGTTTTGAGACCTTGCAGGGAAAAAGAAGCTTGGGAAGCAGCTGAAAAGAAGCCATTTGCCACACTCTGGAGTAAAGGACTATAAGAGTTCTACAAGCCTTCTTAAGTATGGCCGGATGGTGTCAGTTATGGATTGCCAATTATGGGGTACTGGTGAAACCCTTGTATGATCCTGCACTGAAAAATACTTGGTATGGACTCCTGATAATCAGAGGGCCTTTAAATCCCTAAAAAGACCCTAAATGGCAACCCCTGCACTGGGACTCCC
>NW_005070823.1:0-477 GCF_000277835.1 Geospiza fortis | reverse complement strand
AAAACATGTGATTGGTGTTTTTCACACGGACTACAGGACATCAGATCCTGGATCGGTGCTTGGAACCAGAGACATACAGCCTGAGCGCTGGGAATGGCGTAAAAGCTGGAATGGTGTAAAACCTGGACTTTCAGTGAAAAACCGTGACTCACTGGCTAGACAGTAGTAAAAAAAACCCTCGGCAGACAGCAGAGAGTGCTGCAAGGGTTTAAAAACCCGTTTTGTGGACTAAAATTACAAACAAGACCATGGGAGCTTGGATATCAGGACCAGAAAACACCGTGATGACCGTACTGATTTTCTTCTTTCAAAAAAGAGGGATTGTTTCCCCAGGGAGAGAGGGAACCCAGGTAGATGTCGGCATTATCCAGGGAGCCGGGGGGATGGATTGTGAAATCCAGCCATGTGGAGAGGGCCATCACAGCCCCGGCTTCTCCAAGATGCCCTGAGCCCTCCCCAGACCACAATAATCGCTAT
>NW_005070822.1:0-477 GCF_000277835.1 Geospiza fortis | reverse complement strand
CCAAGGGTGTCAGCCCCTTGTGTCCCGCATCCCTGAGGGTGTCCCTGTGTCCCCAAGGTGCCACCCACCCCTGTCCCCATGTCCCTAAAGGTGTCTCATTGTCCCCAACAGTGTCACCCACGTGTCCCCAAGGTGTCACCTACACCTGTCCCATGTCCCTGAGGGTCCCTGTGTCCCCAAGGGTGTCAGCCCCTTGTGTCCCGTGTCCATGAGGGTGTCCCTGTGTCCCCAAGGTGCCACCCACCCCTGTCCCCATGTCCCTAAAGGTGTCTCATTGTCCCCAACAGTGTCACCCACCCATATCCCCTGTCCCCGTTGTCCCCAAGGGTGCCACCTACACCTTTCCCCTGTTCCTGAGGGTGTCCCTGTGTCCCCAAGGGTCACAGCCATCAGCATCCCATTGTCCCCAAGGGTGCCACCCCCTTGTGTCCCATGTCTCTAAGAGTGTCTCTGTGTCCCCAAGGTGCCACCCACCCC
>NW_005070821.1:0-477 GCF_000277835.1 Geospiza fortis | reverse complement strand
TGGAAAAAATTGCCTGAAAAAACAAAGGTTTCAGAAATGTAGGAGTATATTAAAGCAGGAGCTAAAAAGTAATCTCCTTATGGTCTCATTCACCAGGATATAAACAGAAGTAATACATCTTTTGTGTCTATATATTTACATTGTATACATGGAAATATAAATAAATATGTATTTCTATTAAAAGTAGAGTGATTATCATCATTTTAGACCTCTTAAAAGCTATCATGAATCTGATTTTCTACACTGCTGTTATCTTGTTAACTCTGAATCACCGCTGAAATTAAGGAGTTTTCTTCATATTTCTCCAGTTCATAACCCTAAGTGCGCTCTCTTAAAACAAATTTCTCCCACTCCACTTTACTCCTACTTCCCTGGCATACACATATCACATTTCCTCTGGTCGGATTAGTTTTGCAGTCCTTGCTCAAATAGTTCTTCTGAAGACAAAAGTTAAAAGTAAACTAGGCTGAGTTTAAA
>NW_005070820.1:0-477 GCF_000277835.1 Geospiza fortis | reverse complement strand
ATTCCCAGAATTTCTCCCCGATTCCTGTAATTTCTCTCTGATTCCCAGAGTTTCTCTCTGATTCCTGGAATTTCTCTGCAATTCCTAGAATTTCTCCCTGAATCCTGTAATTCCTCTCCAATTCCCATAATTCCTCCCCGACTCCCGTAATTTCTCCTCAATTCCCGTAATTTCTCCTCAATTCCTGTAATTTATCCGTGATTCCCAGAATTTCTTGCTGATTCCTGGAATTTCTCCCCAATTCCTGTAATTCCCCTGATTCCCAGAATTTCTCCCCGATTCCCGTAATTTCTCTCTGATTCCTAGAGTTTCTCTCTGATTCCCGGAATTTCTCTCTGATTCCTGGAATTTCTCTGCAATTCCTAGAATTTCTGCCTGAATCCTGTAATTCCTCCCCAATTCCCATAATTAATTTCCCCCTGATTCCCGTAATCTCCCCTTGATTCCCGTAATTTCTCCCCGATTCCCGTAATTTCT
>NW_005070819.1:0-478 GCF_000277835.1 Geospiza fortis | reverse complement strand
CACACCTGGCTGCTTCTCCTTTTGGTTCGACCTTAATGTTTCTCTCCTCTCCATCTCTTTGCACTCCAAAAGCCAAGAGGGATGGATCTGTCACCTCAAAAGCACCCAAATCCCAGTAAAAACAGCTCAATCATACCCCAGAAAGGCTCATCCCACCTCAAAATAACTGAATCCCACACCAAACTCATTCGATTCCACAGCCACCAGAGTGAGATGGGGTTGGGAGGAGATTAGGAGAAGTGGGATCACAATTTGGAGTGTTGGGATGGGGATTGTGTGGGGCTGGGTGTGTGGGATCTATTTGATATCAAATAAAACTCTCAGACTTACTGATTTCTTTCCAGTTCACGTTCAGTCCATGGCAGTTCTGTTTGCAGAGTGCCGCCTCTCAGAGTGTCCCCTCACAGTTGCTGCCCTTGGCCTGATCCCGCCCCTTTCCCCTCATGGTTCAGCCCCTTTCCCCTCACGGTTCCGCCCT
>NW_005070818.1:0-478 GCF_000277835.1 Geospiza fortis | reverse complement strand
AGCCAGGACTTACCCAGGAGCTGGCCCAGGAAGACGGTGAGGATGAGATGTGCGAGGTGCATGCCGAGACCAAGCTGCTGAGGGACCAAGTGTTTGCCGAGTGAGGCAGAGGCAGAAAGGACGTCCCAGCCCCGAGAGAGCAGCGCTGCCAGAAACGACTCTCGGCGGGAGCGAAGGGAGCAGCAGCGGCGGCAGCAGGCAGAGCAATGACCTGCCCTTGCCGTGCCTGAAATGCTCCTTGCGCGTTTCTGGCTCCTCCCGCAGCAGCCCCCGAGGCTCCCTCAGCCGTTGGCATTGTGAGCATTCCGTGCCCCTGGGGCATCAGTGATGGGAAGGGGCTGTTCCCGCTCAGCTCGCAGTGGAGTCCTCACCTCCGCAGCTGCAATGGGCAGCTCTGCTGCACAGCCAGGCCTGGGCATTCAGGAGCTCAGGGGCTTCTTCCCTGCTGAGGTTTCTCACCCTCCCCAGGTGTCCTCAG
>NW_005070817.1:0-478 GCF_000277835.1 Geospiza fortis | reverse complement strand
GTATTTCAATGGGGTTAAATGGCGGTGAGGCCACGCCCACTGAGGTTAATGCACTGTGATGTCATAAGCCACGCCCACTCATTAGCACTGACCACACCCACTTGTTATTTACATTTTAATAAGACCACGCCCCCTTGTTAATCAATGTTGAATTAAGCCACACCCACTTAAAATGAATATTAAGCCACACCCACTTATCTTAAATTGCTGTTAAGCCACGCCCACTTACCACGTACGGCTAAATTGTCAAGCCACGCCCACTTATCAATTAGGATTAAATTATTAGGCCATGCCCATTTATTAATTAGCATTAAATGGTTAAGCCACGCCCACTTGTTAACATTAAGTTCTTAAGCCATGCCTACTTTCCAATCTTAAATTACTGCTAACCACGCCCACTTATTAGCATAAAATGTTAGGCTACAGTATAAGCCCCTCCCACTTCCCTGAATTTACAGCTAAGCCCCTCCCACACCCC
>NW_005070816.1:0-478 GCF_000277835.1 Geospiza fortis | reverse complement strand
CCTGGTTTCCCCTGCACACCTCTCCTTTGCTGCTTGTTTCCAGTGCACCCCATGTTCCCAGATGAGCTCCTGGGCAGGGAATTGGAGCAGCATTTCCCAGGTGTGCTCAGCCCCTCCTGTCGTGGGGGTCAGGCCTGACCTGAAGGCAAAAGAAGGGGGACGGTGGAGAAAGATTGAGAGAATTCCTCTAAAAATGCAAAGAAGATCATTCTGCTGAAACATCTCCCCCAGCCTTTGTAGGGCTGTCCCTGCTCCCCATTTCCAGAGCTGGGGGTGCCTGGGGTGCTGCTCTGGGCCCGGCCTGGGGCCCGTCCTGTTCCTGCCTGGACAGAATGTTCAGGACGGACGGACGGACAGGGGGAGGGACGGCTTCCATGCTGAGTCTTGCCACCTGTTGCCTTTTTCATTCCAAGCCCCCCTTCCTCCCCAGCCTGCAGGCTGAGTCCCCTCCCCACACAGCTCCCCGTCCCCGGTGGGT
>NW_005070815.1:0-478 GCF_000277835.1 Geospiza fortis | reverse complement strand
AGTGGTTGCAGTCCTGTTGAAGTGATGATTGCAGTCTTGTTGAAGGCCGTGGTCGTGTGAAAGGTCTGGTCTTCCTCTGGGTCTGTTGAGCAATGGTGGTGGTGCCCCAAGTCCCCAAAACCCCAGATGATAAACAGGTTCAGGTGGTACCTCCCTCAGGGTGAGGAGTTTCACAGTGGAGTGGTGTAATACTCTTGAGTCACTGCAGTCATCCATTCTTGCTAGGGCCATTGAGTCCACTATGGCCCGTGAGCAGAGATGGCCCCCTCAGGATGGGTGTAGTTACCATGCCTGAGTTAATTGTGGAGGCCATTGTGCCTTGCAGGGTTTGCCTCTTCTCCCTTATCTAACATCCAGTCTGAAGGGCTGAGTGCACACTGGGCAGCTGTTAAAAATGACCCACTGTTAACACTTCATCAAGTGTTATGTAGATGGGAGTAGAATACATAGCTTGGTTACACCCCACATTGTAACCCAG
>NW_005070814.1:0-478 GCF_000277835.1 Geospiza fortis | reverse complement strand
TTCAGCACACCCTGTAAATCAGGCTGGCTGGAAGACTGCAGGCCGGTAACTGTGTGAACACAGCAGTGCATCAGAGTTATCTAATCAGTCTCATGGAAGGCACATCCTTTAAGCTTGTCTTAAGACTATATTCTACAAAATATAACCAGCAATTGGTTTGGTGGCCTCTGCAGCTTTTGGGGACTGTGTATGTTTCCTTTGGGTGTTGTTTTCTTTGTTTCTAAATACAAAATTCACTGGATTCAGAAGAGAAAGCCCCAGATTCATTAGGACAAAGAACCACAGGGACACGTGTGGCTGACAAGAACACTCAACATTCCTAATGGTGAACAAGAAAAAGTTAAAGATGATTTAAATACCTGAAAGGATCCAAAATGTCTAGGTAACCTGTCAAGTGACTAATTTTTTGATAAACTCTAAAAGTCCAGATTCGTATTCGGTAATTGTCTGAAAGAAAAGAAAGCCAGAAATCTGCTTG
>NW_005070813.1:0-478 GCF_000277835.1 Geospiza fortis | reverse complement strand
TGGGTGAGGCACCAAGGACCAAAAACTCAGCTAAGCAGAAGTCGAGAAGTATGAATGAACAGGTCTGAGGATGTGAACGAATGTGTGAGAATGAGTGAGAAATAAAAGTGAGTAAATGTAGATGAATGAAACTATATGTAATGTAGATTGTTTATTTTAAGCTTCACTATATCTAGTTGGAGGGAGGTGTATGGTATTAAAAAGTAGTGTGAGAAAAAGGGGCTTTTTGTGTGTGTAGTCAGAAGAAGGTGGTATTCAGGTTGCTAGTGAAAGTGAGAAACAGAGGCAGGGGGACGAATAGATAAGATCTTGAAAAATGGGACAGAAAACCAGTGAGTTTGGTACAGGAAAAAAAGGGGAATAAAAGCGTACCAGCAGAGATACCTCAAGATAGCCCTTTGGGAGTTATGTTAGCTGACAGAAATACAAATCTTTGCAAAACTAGAAATACAGGCTATGTAGTAGTTGATGGGAAAAA
>NW_005070812.1:0-478 GCF_000277835.1 Geospiza fortis | reverse complement strand
TTAGGTTGAAATCACATACAAAACTTACGCATAGAACAACAACTCTTGCTTGAAAGGCATTTTGCCAAGGCATTTTATCTATCAATTCTCTTATGCTAATAAGGTCCAAAGTACTGTCTGTCTTGTGCACCCCAATATCCCACTGCAGCTTTGGACTGTTCCACAGGGGACTCCTTTGGGCTCAACAAGTGCAGGCCATTGCAGAGCAGCGGGCTGCAGGCCGCTGCCAGAGCTCAGACACAACACAAGTGTGGCAGCCCAAGAATCAGCGCACGGCTCTTCCGGATGTTCTGAGACTTTCAGTTGCCAGAGAAAAAGCAAGCGGGATCAGAGGAGCTTTGCATCAAGAGCTAAGCCAGGGTCTCCCTGCCACAAAGGGAGGTCAGCCTTCAAAGCAATTCAGAGCAAAGGTCAGCATGCACCCACCTGCTCAAGAAGAAACTGCAACCTGCAATAGTCCTGGAAATGTATTATCTTT
>NW_005070811.1:0-478 GCF_000277835.1 Geospiza fortis | reverse complement strand
CCTGCTGTGTGAGTCACAGGCGGGGAGCTGGGGCACTACAGTCTGCACAGCCACCCAGCATGGTGTGCATCAGCCACAGGAAGCCCTGCTCTGGCCACATCACAGGAAATCCCTGCTCTTGCCCAGGGGCACAGGCACGCAGAGAGAAGAACAAAGCCTGTCCCAAGTGGAAGCTGCACGGAGGGATTTCAGGGACCTGGAGGCTGCCATGGGGAGCACTTGGCAGGAGGAAGAGTTGCTCCGGAGGTACAGGAGCACATTTGAGCGTCTGCAGGGCCTGCACTCAGCTGCAGCTGTCCCCGTGCGGCAGCCGTCCCGCTCCAGGAGGGCACTCAGGGCTCTGCTCAGGGCACTCAGGAGCCTCAAATGCCTCATTCCATGCCTCCCCTCATAGAGGCCATCCCACCGTGGCTCCTCACTGCCAATGATTAAACACCCACGGAGGCAAAGCACAACCCAAAGTTGGTCAGGGCTCTCC
>NW_005070810.1:0-478 GCF_000277835.1 Geospiza fortis | reverse complement strand
ACAACACAGCTAGATTGAGGGATGAAAGTTTTACCCAACAGTACAACACAGCTAGATTGAGGGATGAAACTTTTACCCAACAGTATCCGGGATGGGACAACACAGCCAGAGTGAGAGAAAAAAAAAATGCCCATGAACATCCAGAGTTGGACAACACAGCCAAATAAACTGAATGCCCAAGAGCATCTGTAGTTGTACCACACTGCTGGGTTGAGGGACAGAAAAATTGCCCAAGAGCATCTCGGGTTGGACAACGCGGCAGGATTGAGGGAAAAAATACCCAAGAGCATCTTGGGTTGGACAACACGGCAGGATTGAGGGAAAAATTGCCCAAGAGCATCTGGGGTTGGACAACACAGCTGGGTTGAGGGATATCCAATAGCACCGGGACTGGCCAGTGACGCCTAAACTTGTAATAGGTGATGTAAAAGTAGAAGGTACCTTATTGTTTTTTTGTTGTGTGTGTGAGAGTGAGTCA
>NW_005070809.1:346-478 GCF_000277835.1 Geospiza fortis | reverse complement strand
AAAATGGCCCTGAAACAGCCCCAAATTGGCCCTGAAACACCCCAAAAATGGCCCTGAAATGGCCTGGAAACAACCCCAAAACCGGCCCTGAAACACTCCCAAATTGGCCCTGAAACAGCCCCCAAATTGGCC
>NW_005070809.1:0-310 GCF_000277835.1 Geospiza fortis | reverse complement strand
AAACAGCCCCAAAACAGCCCCAAAAATGGCCTGGAAAGAGTCCCAAACCTAGCTGTGAAAGAGCCCCTAAACACTCCAAAAATGGTCTGAAAACAGCCCCAAACTGTCCCTGAAACAGCCCCAAAACCAGCCCCAAATCTGCCCCAAACCTGGCCCTGAAACAGCCCCAAAATGGCCCTAAACCAGCCCAAAACCAGCACCAAAATAGCCCCAAAACATCCCAAAACCGGCCCTGAAACAGCCCCAAAGTGGCCCGAAAACAGCCCTAAACCAGCCCAAAACCAACCCTAAAACAGCCCTAAAACAGCCC
>NW_005070808.1:0-478 GCF_000277835.1 Geospiza fortis | reverse complement strand
GTTTGTTTGTTTGTTTGTTTTGTGGGGGAAATTAATAGTTATGAAGGGGACAGCCCTGTTTGAAAGAAACAAGAAATACATATAGAACTCACTAGAAAATAATCTACATTCCTTTGGATAAAGAAAAGAAGGAGAGTGCCTTGGTGCCAAAACCAATTTGCAAGCTATGTGTCAAAGAGGAGCCAACACAGAGCAATGAGGTTGGAAATTGAGAAATGTTATTTCAGGTACTGTGTTTTTAGGACAGGGTGTGAAAACACCCTAAAGTGAAGGAAAAACTGCAAGAGAAGATTTCAAAGGAGCTAAGAAGAACAGTCTGTATTAAGGTCCCAATGAGAGGATGGGCACAGGTGGTTCATGTCTATGGACCCCTTCAGTTTGCCTCCATAGCCACAGCAGTGGAGGAAGTGATCAGTTCTGTTGGGCTTTATGTACCTGCGTTTAATTTTAGAATCAACAGAGAGAGAGAGAGAGAGAG
>NW_005070807.1:0-478 GCF_000277835.1 Geospiza fortis | reverse complement strand
TTCATTTCAGTCCCTTCACACTAGTCTATTTTCTATTTTCCGTCTTCTCTTTGCCCTGCTAAACTCACATTTCAAAGGGCTTGGACTGGCTCCAAAGCTGTCTTGAATAAGAGGAACTGTTTTTCCTATTGGCCAAGATGAAATTTTGACTGAGAGGGTGCATATGTTTCTTGTGATTTCCTCCTGCTTGCCTTTTGCCCAAATCCATGGCTTGTTTCCTGTGGTGTACCAATGTGTTATGCACTTGCTCATCCCTCTGATCCCTTCTTCTAGGTATTTAATCTGCTGCTCTCAGTCTGTGTAAAACCAATTTTAGACACCTTGACAGGATTTCCCACAACGTACGAAGATCTGTGTTTAAAATGTGTTTGCCCAGAAAGCTGAGTTTTACTGTGCCAAGGGCTGTAGCCTTCCCTGCACCGCCCAGTTCTGATCCAGTATTGCGCCCTGACAGGCATGCAGACCCAGTTCTGATCCA
>NW_005070806.1:0-478 GCF_000277835.1 Geospiza fortis | reverse complement strand
TCTGACTCCATGTTCTCAGAAGGCTGAGTTATTATTATAATATCATTTTATGATATTAAAAAGAATGCTATACTAAAGCTATACTAAAGTAAAAGATGAGGAATCTGGCTCTATGTTCTCAGAAGGCTGATTTATTATTTTGTGATCTTATAGTATATTAAAAGAATGCTATACTAAAACTATACTACAGAAAAAGATGAAGAATCTGCCTCCATGTTCTCACAAGGCTGGTTTATTATTTTATGATATTATATTAGAAGAATGCTATGCTGTCACAGACATATTTTCTGAAAAATCCTTTCACTTAAGATTTTTCTCCTGAGAAGCTGAGAGGCCTCGGGAAGGAAATGTAAACAATAACTCTCTGATGGCTGTGGAATGTACTCTGGAGATTGTTGACCAACAGTTGCATCTTTGGTTGGTCTCATGTGAATTGTGACCAATGACAGCCAGGCTGTGAGCAGTCACAAGATTTTAT
>NW_005070805.1:0-478 GCF_000277835.1 Geospiza fortis | reverse complement strand
CCAGTTCTTACCTCTTCAACATATCCTTCCTCTTCAAAATATGTTTGCTGAAAGAAAGAGCTTGCTGGGTGTTTGATGTCTCTTGTTAAAAGGATCAAAAACTAAGTAACATGCTAAAGGCTCACTCACTGTTAATGAGATTTACAGTTCCATCAACTAAGTACTGCTATGCCAATTATTCTGCATGACAGATTAAGATTTTGGTCTGTATTTGGAATATACTCAGTTAGATTTAGTGTTTAGTTTCACCAAATTATTGTGAAAATCCTTAACCTGTAGGGTATAAAACTCAGTTTATTCCTCAGCTGCTAACTGAGAAACACCAATACAGACAGTATCTACTCTATGCCAACAGAAACCATGCAATTCCCTGATCCATCATTATCTTCCTCCATGAAGAGTCAAGTCAATCAGCATGTCATGGGGCACCCAGTCTTTCTGATGTGCAAAGCACAGTTTATCCAGGCATCAGTTTGTC
>NW_005070804.1:0-478 GCF_000277835.1 Geospiza fortis | reverse complement strand
CATGGGGAGGGCTGGAACAGGATTGAGAGGGGGCCCTGGGGGAAAGGGATGGTCTTGAAGAGTCCCAGGTGGTGACCTGGGGTTCTGGGGGGTAACTTGGTGCATCTGTGGGGGGTTGGAAAATCACAGTGGGTTTTTGGAATGGGGTCCACGGGGAGGTTGGAGGGTTCCAGGTTGGATTTCAGGAGTGCCAGGGTGGATTTGGCGTTGGATTTGAAGGGGTCCTAGGGCTTGTTTGAAGGGTTGCAGTGGGTATTTAGGAGAGTCCAGTGGGGAGCTGAAGGGTCCCAGGGTGGATTTGAAGGCTCTGGGGGAAGTTGCAGGGTCTGAGAGGATTGATCTGGGGTGTCCTGGGACGGATTTGGGGATCCCAGGAGAGGGGATCCAGAGTGGTTTGGAAGATCCCAGACAATGCTGGAGGTTCTGGGGTGAAATTGGGGGGGGTCCTGGAGGGGTTTGGGGGTCCCACAGTAGGGTA
>NW_005070803.1:0-478 GCF_000277835.1 Geospiza fortis | reverse complement strand
ATTCATGTGAAAGACTGCTCATTAAAACCACACATACACCTAAAAAGAATAACAGTCCTCTAGCTTTCATAAATAGGAATTCAAACTATCCTTCCTTTCCAAGATCGACTTAAAAACATTTGATTTTAAACACTTGGGAGAACATTCGTCTTCTGATGTTTTCTACCTCTTGTTAACTTGAACGGTTTTTTTTAACTTCTCTTCTGAGAATGTCCTTAGGCATTGGCTTTAGGAATGAGAGATTTCAAATTATTCATAATTGTGTAAGGCTTGCAATAATTGGTGACAGCAGAACTTAAAACAAGGCAGAACACTCACATTTCTCACTTGCTATAATGGTCTCCTTTACTCTTTTCCAGTATGCTAAGCATCCTAATAGCCACATAGTTGCCTAACATGATCTTCTGTGAGAGACGCTTCTGTTCCTCTTGGGTAACTTTGAGGTTTCCATTATGACAATATGTCTTAATTTCTTAAA
>NW_005070802.1:0-478 GCF_000277835.1 Geospiza fortis | reverse complement strand
TTGATTGCAGTGAAGTTTAGACACTTAATATTTGAGGTTATTGATTTGTAAAATTGGTTTGATAATGCCTGTCCCCACTCACATATCTATGACACAGCACTTCTAACTATGGCACCTTCAAACACAGAGGAGGACCACAGATCTTTTGGAAAACTGGAGACTGTTAAGAAGGAGGATGATTCTGAAACAGAATGTTCTATTTAGTTTTCTGGCTCAACAACTGTGTGATACTTAATATAGAATTATTCTTCCATCTGAAAGTACTCCCAGCTGTTGCAGTCTCATGTTTTTCAGCATTTACTGCTCCCTAAAATAAGTTGAATGTGGCAATTCTCCTGGGCCTGCCACATATTCTCGTCTACTCAGGGACATGACCAGACTAACTGTATGTGTGAGAGTGACTGGACATACACAACATAGTGAAAATGACAATGACGAAGCGGTTTCAGGAAGGAGATAAACCAGGAAAAAAAAAAAA
>NW_005070801.1:0-478 GCF_000277835.1 Geospiza fortis | reverse complement strand
ATTAAGTACCTCAGCCTTTTCCTCAGCTTTGGTTATCATAGCACGATGTCTCCGGCCGGGTAATAATTAGCATTGACTCCATGATTCCAGAAGGCTGATCACTTGCTTTATTATACTATACTATGCTTATTAAGAAACTCATCGCCCTTACAGACAGTCCAATACAGACAGACCAGATTGGTCAATTAATCAAAACACTATCACCATTGGCTAATTAAGAAACCACCCTTTGGTAAACAAATCTCCATAACACATTCCACATGTTCACAACAACGGGTGCAGCAAATGAAGATAAGAATTATTTATCATTCTTTTCTCTGATCTCACAGCCTTCCCCAGGACAATGCCTGGGAAAGTTGTGCCTGTTGCTCTCTGTGGCCAGAGAGCAGCTGACACACTTGGTGAGTGTTCTTGTCTGCATCCCATAAAGGATGGAGATTTTCCTTGTCTTTCCTTTTGTTGTTAATGCATTTGTAAA
>NW_005070800.1:0-478 GCF_000277835.1 Geospiza fortis | reverse complement strand
AATGAGTTGGTTTTTGCCATAATCATCTGATGGGCTTGGAGCAGTGATTTATGCATGGCTTCCTGAAATTGTTCAAAAATTCAGTCAGGGCTTTAAGAGGCCCTGGTTTCACTTGTTATAGTGCACTCCAAAGTACAGCCTTAGGGATACCATTTTCCAAAAGAAACCCATTCCCAATACTTCTGCAGGACTTGATAGTAACCAGAATTATTACAGTCCCAGGGAGGTTTTGTGAGAGGGCATGTTTCTTCTGTATTTTCTCCTGCCCGTAGCCTGGCTCTTCCATCATTCCATGCAGTTTTTAATACCAGCTCTTTCCTTGTGTCTGTTAAAACATCTAGCACAGGATCTATGACCTCCCCGTCTGGGTCCAGGGCTTTAAAAAATGCCCTGAATCTTTTGGCTATTCCTGATGGATCATCCCAGTATTGTCTAGCCAGAAATTTCCAGCTTTCTAAATCAGCTAACGAGAGGGGTA
>NW_005070799.1:0-478 GCF_000277835.1 Geospiza fortis | reverse complement strand
CTCATGTTTCTTGTTACTTCTGATTAAATTTTTTTCTAAATTGAAAATAAAAAGGTAAAAATATCCGTTTTTAAAATCTAAAAATTTGCATTAATTAGTTATCTTTCAGAAGTGCTTAAAAGCTTTTTATTGACTTTACACTAAATTCATAATGAACCTACACTGTAGTTTGGAGCCTTGTCTGCTTGCTGATTCCTGGTGACAAGCCAGATCTTGTTTTTCATCCTACATTTCAGGTATTTGCTCACTTGATGATTTTCATGTCCAGAGAATCCTACAAGGTGCAGAAATAACTAAGCCATGAAGAAGAGTTTATCAGACATTATAGGGAACAGCATACGGTCAAATCATTTTGTATGAACAGTAGCAGTGAAAGATGTTCCACTCTAGATTTTTTGTTCATCCTAGACTGAGAAGAATGTGTCTATTTCCTGGTTTAATTTCTATTTCCAGGGAATTTCAGTAAAAATGATTTTTT
>NW_005070798.1:0-478 GCF_000277835.1 Geospiza fortis | reverse complement strand
TTCATAATATACCAGCAAATCTTTATTTTCTACATCATTTGACTAATTTTAAGAATGAACTTGGAAGAACAGGGATTTCCTGCAAGTGTTCTGATGGCAGAAGAAATACTGACCTTGCCCTCTATATGTGTCACCAATATTCAGTCTATTATTTCCTCTCCCTCTTCCTTCAGATGTTTCCATCTCTCCTGTTGAAATGGCCATGGACATCTCTGCACTAGACCAGCTGGATTTATGTACTTCCTGCTGCTCCCAGATTTCCTCCTCCAGATGCTCTCTTGTCATTCAATTGCCTCTCAACTGACTGGTTTCATGCATTGAGCTTCAGGGAGTGGCCAAATCTTTCAAGTTCAAATAAATATGAATTAGATATCTCACTGTGGTTATATCTATCACTGGATCACCGTTTTTAATGTCTCTGTCTAAAACTGTTCGGAAATCCCTTGGGTACGGTGGACATGTCAGATGCTGCTGGGAC
>NW_005070797.1:0-478 GCF_000277835.1 Geospiza fortis | reverse complement strand
ATTGGCCTATTATTGGAACCAGTAGTCTCACCAGATACAACTTGAAGCCACTATTCCTCTCATTGGAGTGGAACAGGGATAAGGGCCATAACTTCTTATACATACTTGCTCAAATCCGTGCTGGGAGGAATTTAAACATTTGGACAGTTATTTGTGACATTATCTGAAAGTCAAGGGCGTAAAAAAGTTTTTCTGTCCTTGTGCTTTCTACCATCCCCTAAAGCATACAGGTCTACGTGTTTCTATCACTGTTTTCAGTTGACTTGTATTGAATTCTTCTCTTATTAAGTGTCTAATTACCATTTTAGAAGCTAATGGCATACAAAATTTTGCTCCTTCATGTGTGAGGCTCTTTGATGCTGTCCACAATTGTCACTTGCAGCAGCTGACTACTCACTTGGAGGTGGATAATTTTTTGATCCTCTTGTCTGAACTTGCACATAGAGAAAGGAAAAGCTTTCCCCAAAGAGCTGCCCTA
>NW_005070796.1:0-478 GCF_000277835.1 Geospiza fortis | reverse complement strand
AATGGGAAATGGAGAACCAACAAAAATTAGGAAAAAAACCTATGAAAAATGGGAGAAAAGCTGGGAAAAAGGAAAATGGGAAAAAAAACTGGGGGAAATTGGAAAAAGGGGGGGAAGGGAGAAGTGGTGAAAAAATGGGGAAAAGCAGCCAAAAAATGGGGAAAATGGGAAAAAATGGGAAAAAAACCCAGGAAAAATGGGGGAAAATGGGAAAACCAACAAAAAATGGGAAAAAATCCAGGAAAATTGAAAAAACGGCAAAAAAAAGGGAAAAGAATGGCAAAAAATGGGAAATATGGGAAAATCAACAAAAAGAAAAGGAAAAACATGGGAGAAATGGGGAAAATTGGAAATCAGGAAAAAAAAAAGGTGGAAAAGTGGGAAAAGCAATAGAGAGTGAGAAAAAAATCAGGAAAATAGGAAAACCAAGAAAAAAGGGTAAAATTTGGTAAAAAATGAGTAAAGCAAGGAAAAATGG
>NW_005070795.1:0-478 GCF_000277835.1 Geospiza fortis | reverse complement strand
AAAGTGATCACACAAAGCCTGAGTACCCCAATGAGTCTTCTGATGTATGTCTTGTAATATTTTCCTAGTAAGGGGCTTATTAAGTACCTGCCTAGGGTGAGGGAGTTTCCATTTCCCAGACTGATTTTACTCTCCTCCTATCTTACTTAACTCCTTCTCTTCTGCTTCACTAAATATTGGAATTTCCAATTCTTCCTTGCTTGCAGTCAATATTAACACAACTTTTTTGCTCCCATTTTCTGCTGCACCTCTAGCCTCTTCATCTGCCAAATTATTTCCTCTTATTTCTGAGGTCATTCCATATAATTCACAAGATTGAGCAGACCAATTTGAAGGCAATTTCCCTTTTTCAATGGTTTGCATATTTTTCCCAACGACTAAAGCATATCCTGACATCCTTTTCCCCTGTAAGCATCTAGATGAACCATCAGCATATATTCTTTCCTCTTCTGGGAGGGCCTGTTCTGCTAGATCTTCT
>NW_005070794.1:0-478 GCF_000277835.1 Geospiza fortis | reverse complement strand
AGAGTGTTTGTCAATTTGGGAATATTTATGAAAAGTATATTGAACATAATTCTGAAAGCCCCTAGAATTCTGAAGGAAAACATAATTACCTAAGGGATTGGTATGTGTTTATGCTACAGTTTATGTCATTTGCCTCTAGATGGTGCTCTCACGTTGAGATGAAACAGCTTTTTATCACAACTCTCAAAATTAATGAATAATAGATAAACATTTCTCTCAAAGTCAAAATTGTCAACGTTTTCAAAAGAGCAAGGAAAAAAACTTGCTGGAATGCATACGAGTGTGCCATATGGTAATTTCAGATCACTGATATCCCCCAGATGGCTTGGGGAAGGGATTTTAATTCTAGGAAAATCAGCACTAAAGCCACACAAAACTTCATAAAAAAGGTAAAAATTCTAAAAAAATTTAAATAATTTGTCAAATACTACCTTTATGGTTAAATAACATCATTCCAAATGGGTGATCATCCAGCATT
>NW_005070793.1:0-478 GCF_000277835.1 Geospiza fortis | reverse complement strand
GGCCTGTGCCCTTGGGGCTGTAATTCCAGACATAATAATATTTGATCATATTGAGGATTATTGAACATATCGAAAAGCAAATTTCAGATGCAATTTTGGCCTTACAAGAAGAAATCCATGATTTATGTGGTACACACATTCTGCACAATCATTAACACTAGTTGTTCTTATGCAGATCAGAGTGAAAGAATTAATAAGGATTTGGTTGAAGTTTGGAAGCAAACTCAAATTTTACATCAGGTAACTTTCAAAAGGCTCATTGAACTTTGAATATACCTTCCATACACTCACTTCATGAACTGGGTCTGGGTAAACGGAACAGTTCATGCTACTTATATCTGTAGTTAGTCTTTGCATAATAGCTGGCTGTATGATGCGATGCTGTGGTTCAATGTAAAGAGTAGAGACTAGACAAGACTAAAGGGGGGGATGCTGCCAGAATGATTTTTGCTTATATATTCTCTATATTCTTTACACA
>NW_005070792.1:0-478 GCF_000277835.1 Geospiza fortis | reverse complement strand
TTCAGCCAGGGCCTAATTAACCCTAACAAGGTAATTAATCCTAATTAACCCTTCAGCCAGGGCCTAATTAACCCTAACGAGCTCATTAAAACTCATTAATGAGCCCACCGGCCCTAATTAACCCTAATTAGCCCACCTCTAATTAACACTAACAAACCACATCACCACCCCTTTATCAACCCCTAATTGAGGCCCTAATTAGGTGTAATTAGCCACCCTCTAATCCACCCTAATTAACGCATTAACCAACCCCTAATTAACTGTAATTATCCAGCCTCTAATCAGCCCTAATTAACACACTAAACACGCCCTAATTAGGTGTAATTAGCCACCCTCTAATCAGCTCTAATTAACGCATTAACGAGCCCCTAATTAACAGTAATTAGCCAGGCTCTAATCAGCCCTAATTACCCGACTAACCACCCCCTAATTAACTCCTAATTAATAAACTCTAATTATTCTCTAATTAACCTATCAT
>NW_005070791.1:0-478 GCF_000277835.1 Geospiza fortis | reverse complement strand
ATCAGGTCTTGGCTCTTTCAGGTTTTGTCCCCTGATAACTGACAATGCTTGTAGCATCAGAGGATCATGTTGTCTCTTGGATTATAGGGGGTGAAACTATGGGTGGCATGACTTAGCCAGGTGCATGTTCTCTTTGGTCCCTGAAGAAGCTGACAGAGAATGTACTGTTCCTTCTCTTGGTCTCCTGTTTTTGTGCAGGAAGATATTTCTAGGTTGCACAGGAGGCTGGAGTCCACAAAGAAGCCTGACATGGTTCCCAACTGTGATGAGATCCCGATGGAGGAAATCAAGGATTACAAGGTGAGTGTCTGTGTCCCTCAGCTTCCCTTTTTACCTTAGTCAGAAGGTGTGCAGGCACACTTGCAGTATCTGACATCTCTCGTCTGTACTCTGGCACTGGAGAAACCACATTGTCCTTCTGAGGAATGGAAGGACCTTCATGTTGAGACATCTCTGAGCACAGCAGCTGGGCTGCAGG
>NW_005070790.1:0-478 GCF_000277835.1 Geospiza fortis | reverse complement strand
AAAACCAAAGCAACAAGCCCCGACAGTGGTAGCAGTCAAGAACCCTGTCCCATGCAAAGCTGAAAGGAAATTCTTTTATTCTAAGCTTTGTTCAAATATATTGTCACCGATATAGAACTCTAGAAAAACATCACAGTGTATTCCTACGCAGAATTCCATAGGCGTGTGCTTCACTCCCTCCCATATACTCTTTTTGTTTCTTGTGTTCCAAGCAACATATGGTTTCTGTCTAAGTTTAATAGATATAGGTCTTTCAGATATGCAGAAATATTCCTTCTATTACATATTTTGAAAACATTTCTGTTTGTGTACCTCTATATAAATTGTAGAGCTTACATGGGTTCAGTTCTTTTTCATTTACTTTTGAATACTAGAGACATCAGAGGGGAAAAGTTGGAAGAGTCACATAGATCACATTTCACGTTGTAGAATGCAGCTGCAAGAGCTGCAGCTGCCTGAAATGAGGCTGTAGCCAGGT
>NW_005070789.1:0-479 GCF_000277835.1 Geospiza fortis | reverse complement strand
TTTTGTTTTGTGTCTCAATTACAACACCTAACAGCCCTTCTTACAGCAGGAGGGTTTTTTCAGCTGAACTTTTTCTTAGCTGAGAGTGATAAAAAGCATCAGCACTAAGTGCATTGATCTTAAGGTATTCAAATGCTAAGCTGAGATTCCAGAAATAAGAAAGATGGTTCTTACCCATCTGAGATTCAGGAAGCTGAAATGCAATTCATCAAGATGTGATGGTCAAGTGATGTAAACCTGTGAAAATCAGAAAAGCCAAAAGATGTGGGACTAGGACTGTCTGCATTTATTTGGACATGCACCCTAGGGCTAAACTCTGTGAAGTCAGTGTTTAAATACATCCTTCCCTTTTAATCACTTTGCGCCTATGACCAGACAGCAAGGAGTGCATAGAATGTGTGACTGTGTCCAAAGACAAGTAAGAATAACTTGTGTAACTGTATCCATATACAGAGAGACAGGATTGGTTTTGGTGGTTT
>NW_005070788.1:0-479 GCF_000277835.1 Geospiza fortis | reverse complement strand
TGCAGGGTGGCCTCAGTTCTCCAAGGCTTTGGTCACATTTTCATCCTGCACCCACAACACCAAAATTTCATCTCCAAAAGGCACACCTAAAGGCTGCCGCCAAGGTGAGATGCACACGGCCTCAAGAGAAGGACGTGGAATCTGAGAACGCCACAAAGTAATGCCCAAATAATGGCAGAGAAGGAAAGAGGAGTTTGTTGATCTTCCGTTAGTTATTGATGGTCATTTGCAAAGAGGAAAATAATACTAAGACTCAGAGGTTATAAATTGTGAAACCTTGCGGCATGAATGCGGAAGAAATGAATTGACGTCACAGAGCAGCCTGGGAACAAAGGGATGGGCCCCGTTTGTTGTTTATTTCTTAAATTTCTGACAGAGGTCAAGAAATACATTTTCAATGACAGACTAGGTTGTTGTTTAAATTTCGGAAATCCAAAAGGACCATAACACTGTGATTAATACAGCCTGAACAGCCTCAC
>NW_005070787.1:0-479 GCF_000277835.1 Geospiza fortis | reverse complement strand
TCTCAGGTTGATGCCTCCTGTATAAGCCACGGAGGCTAAACCACCATTCATCCCAGCCAGTTATGTTCCTACAAACATTTGCTGGTAATCTCAGTGGAGGTGACATAAACAACTGCCTTTTGTCACCAAAGAGGATCATTGTTTGGATAAGTGAACCATGCTTGTGAGAAGCTTCCCCATCATATATTTCAGAGGAAGAGCAAGGATTTCAGTTTCCACAGCTGTCAGTCTGATATGTGTTTTGATGTCTCATACCTCCTGACGGTAGTAGCCTTGCAGAGCTTTCATGTTTCAGTTTGACTCAGATCAAACTGATGTTACTGACAAGAAATGAGATCTTTAGAATATGACCTTCTGCTCTGCGTGATCATTTCATCTGAAAGGGAATCATAGAACTGTTGAGTTTGCGAAAGACCTGTAAGATCATCAAGTCCAGTCGGTAACCCAGCACTCCCAAGTCCACCACTAAACCATGTCCC
>NW_005070786.1:0-479 GCF_000277835.1 Geospiza fortis | reverse complement strand
GGCTGGGGTGGGTGCTGGAGGTGGTGGGGAGGCTGTCAGAGGAGGGATCCTGGCACAGGGGGTGTCACTGCCTTTGAAGGGACATGGGCTGGCAGCGGCTGGGGGGGCACAGAGCTGTCCCCAGCACAGGCTGCCTGCCCAGTTTGCAGGGGGGGACACAGGCCATGGGGCCAGGCTGGCATGGGTCACATCTGGCACGTGGGACACACTCAGGAGTCTGCCTGATTCCCAGCAGGGTGCTGATGGGCAGAGGGCAGCCGCAGAGGTTTTTTTGGCTGTTCCTGCAGGAATTCTGTGCCAGAATCCGTGTCCCTGCTGCCGAGGGTTTGGTCACAGTGCTGCTGCCCCAGCCTGGCTGCTGCTGGTCAGTGCAGCCGGCTCTGCCTTCCCGGGCAGGGCTCCCAGCGAGCACCAAAGCCTGGGAATGCTCCATCCCGTGGGAGCTCTTCATCCCATGGGAACGCTCCATCCCAGGGGAA
>NW_005070785.1:0-479 GCF_000277835.1 Geospiza fortis | reverse complement strand
CAGGCATGCATCCAGGTGGGTTTTGACTATCTCCAGAGTGGGAGACTCTGCAACCTTCCGGGGCAGCCTTTGAGCCTTTTTTCCTTCCATATTTTTCTGCAAAAAAACCCTCCAAACAAGCCAACACCAAAACCCTCTGATCTCTGTAGGTCATTTGGCCCATGCTGTTTGTCACTAACAAATAGCCCTGGAAGGCAAATGCTCAAGTCAGGCATATGCGTACAGGGACAACTTGCCTTGGAAATAAAAACCACAGCAAATAATCCTCCCTGAAGGTCTCCTCTCTGCCAAAGCTGCACTCTCTAAACAATGGGCTGGGAAAAAGGTACATAGCACTCACTCTTGCTGCGATTCTGCGGTGGCACATTCATTACAAATTTCACAGAATTATGGAACAGTCCATGTTGGAAGGGACTTCAAAACATCATCTGGTCCAACCATTCATGGAAGAAGAGCCTAGATGAGATTATCTAGCACCC
>NW_005070784.1:0-479 GCF_000277835.1 Geospiza fortis | reverse complement strand
CAGGGTGGGCATGATGACCCTGCAGACCCTGTGGCACTGATTACGAGACAACAGCCCATATAAGCAGGAGCTGTCCAACACTCAAGACACCAGGGTTAAAAGACACAATTCCATCATGAGACTCTCAGATGTGGACCTTAGAAGGAGGACTGGACTGTGCTCCAGGAAGCACTGTAAGGGATGATGTGAACGAGCTGTATTAGCCTGGTTTGATCTTTGTGAAGGGGAATAAGGCACTCGTGGCTGATGTGACAGTGAGATACGAGCACAGCAACTCCTCATTGAGGGATGCTGCTGCAGAGGAGGCCAAGCAATATCAGAGTGATATTTCTGCCACAGATTCCAGATCTGAGAAATGCACCCTTTGGGGGAAGAACCTTCCTTTCCCACATCCATCCTGTATCCCTCTTGTATCCCTCCCATATCCATTCTGTATCCATCTTGTATTCATTCCATATCCATCCCACATCCATCCTGTT
>NW_005070783.1:0-479 GCF_000277835.1 Geospiza fortis | reverse complement strand
TCAACCACCTTGGTCACATAAATGTAGAGGTATTTACAAAGAAAATGGTTCCAGTATTTTTTTTACAGACTATCAGTGTGACTTTTTTGAGATTGTACTCATCATTTTCATAATGTATTATCTGTTTATTTTCAATAATAAATTTTCCATATTATTCTTTTTCTCAGAAAGGACAGATCACATGTTCATTTTCTGTGTATTTGAAGATAGAAGTTTTTCCTATGCATTTTTACTCAATGTGCTGCTTGATTTTTGGGATCAAATGCCCTGCAGGGTGACATTTCTTTCAGTTTTAGGAGTCATTACAGTAATAGGAGGAAGCTTCTCAGTGTTACCTTCACAAGGGAATCCACACTCTGTAATACATCAGGGACAAAAGGAAGGCTAAGAAGAACCTCCATTCCATATTGGATGCAGGGGGAAACAATAGTGACAAAGAATGAGGAAATGAGGAAGTACTTAATGCCTTCTTTGCCTCA
>NW_005070782.1:0-479 GCF_000277835.1 Geospiza fortis | reverse complement strand
ATAGCAATGCAACCATGAGATAAAGAAGGGAGATGATTTGGGTGAAAGTTAATTTCCCTCCCTTTCCTTCTGCCACAAATGTTTAGTTTTTACCTGTGCACGTGCCTCTGGTGTGGTTTGCTTGACAGTCATACACGAGCACCAGCTCTGACACAAAAGGCAGGAATTAACAGGAGGGCAGGTTTTCCCCGGCCGCAGCAGCAGAGTCTCTCATCTGATGAAAGCATCACTGTTGCCATGACTCAAGCTCCACAGGAGCTGATCCAGAGACTGAGCTGGTGTCTGCAACTGATGACTTACAAGAGATGAGGAAGAGGACCTGCTTTAACCTAGGAAATTTTGCCAATTTCTTATGCATCTCAATAGAAGAGGTAGACTCTGCAGAGTAATCCTGTTTCTTTCTTACGGAGAAGATACCATGCATAGAAGCCTGTTGTGATCATACTGCAAAACTCCCATACCTTCTCGGTGATTTCTCA
>NW_005070781.1:0-479 GCF_000277835.1 Geospiza fortis | reverse complement strand
TAAATATCAAGGTCCAGAAATAAATGTGCTTTTCTTTGCCTTGGGCATCTCAGTGTTTGAGTGTTGCTCATTTTGTGTGGTATTGTGACAGAGCAGAGAGTGGGACTGTCACCACAAGACCTGGCAGGCTTTGGCTGACCCACAAGTGTTAGGGTTTGAATGTAAGGAGCTGAAACCCAACCAGGGTCATTCCAGCAGTGGAAACAACTCCCAGGCAAACGGGGGGGCTGCTTCACCACAGATTTGCCCATGTGCAGGATGAGGCCACTGAAGGTCAGGGCTCTGGGCCAAGTCTCCAGAGCAGCTCATTTCTGGCTCTCCATCAATCTTCAGGACAGGCTCAAGATAGATGAAGAGCAGAAACCTTCTCATGGCACCTCCTAATGGTGACAAATGCCACGCAGCAGTACCTTGGTAAACAAAGCAGAGCCTGCCCAGCATCTCAGTTCCCCTGTGTAAGAGCCTGAATGAGGGATGTG
>NW_005070780.1:0-479 GCF_000277835.1 Geospiza fortis | reverse complement strand
TAAGGGAGATAAATGAAGGTACTATGATTTTTTAAGCAGATCAAATATCCAAGGTTACCAGTCTAATAGAACACTTGCTATGTTAAAGGCTGCTAAGTCTTTCACAAATTGCACAGAATGTTTTCATTAAGAAGTAGCCCTGAGAACTAAGAAATTAGTTTTACACAACACCATTCTTTGCCACTTACACCAAAATCCCATCATGAACAGCAAATAAAAATAAAATTTTAAAAAAATTTGTAGTTTCATAAGAGAATGAAAATGTTTTCTGTCACATCCACATCACTTTGAAGTTTTAAAATTCTTTAAATTACTCTGAAGTCATATAGAGGAAAAGAAAAAAACTAAATCTGAAGACTGTCACCTGGGAATGCTAAAGATTTTGAATATGCAATATTCCTCTGTTAAAATACACATCAATAGCTTACTAGCACATAGAGTGATAAATGCAAAAAACATGCTATTTCTTAGGAAAAAAA
>NW_005070779.1:0-479 GCF_000277835.1 Geospiza fortis | reverse complement strand
TTAACCACAGAAACAGTGATTACAGTCCATATCTTACCCGAATTTGTGCATTTGATCTCATTTGCACTTATACTTCATAAGCTTAGGATTTAAAATGCCTTTATTTGTTTTGTTCTGTGACTATTTGGGATAATATGATAACATTTCCTACCAGAAGGTGGTGGCCACAGCCAAACCCTGAATTTCCATCACTTAGCTTACTGTTTCAGTGGATTTCCTTACAGGGATTCAGCCTCTCTCTGACCTAAAGGTGGCTTTTTGTCACTCGGTTTGCTTTAAATGCTCCCTGTGCCCTTTGTGTCACTTGTCCAGCGAGGACCTTCCCATGAACTGTGCAGCTCCTTATGCCGGCAGCATTTTCTCACTCCTTTGGATGAGTTCTGGACCCTGGCAAAAGGAAAATCCCTGGGAGCATCAGTGTCAGGAGGGTGGCTGGTGTGTCTGTGGCACGTTCAGTGCTCATCAGGCTGTGACTGCAC
>NW_005070778.1:0-479 GCF_000277835.1 Geospiza fortis | reverse complement strand
AGGAGTGCTATGTTTCCATAAAAGGAGTTGCAGAACAGATTGTTCAATTAATTTGCCACATATCTTGAAATCATGTGTGTTCAATATTTATTGACCACAGCTAGTGAAAGCATATCATCATTGAGAATGTCTTTATTTTCACCCTGCAAATGATCTCAAGGTTATATTTACTATCATCCTGATATCAAACTTAGAAACGCAGGCACATGGAGCACATAGCTTCCTCATGCCACATTAAACAGTTCAGGATATCCTTATTAATGTACTGAGTGTCTTCCAATGTTTCCAGTGATACCCCACAGAGATTATTTTCTGGTGTTTTTGTAGAAACTGTCTCAGTTGAGTCAGTGGGGTGTAAAGAAGGTAAATGTGGAAATAGTCCATGTTGCCAATTGTGTATACATTTTGTCAGGTATAGAGTTAATTTTCTTTAGAGAAGCTGATATGATGCTATGTTTTGGATTTGTGACCAAAACAGT
>NW_005070777.1:0-479 GCF_000277835.1 Geospiza fortis | reverse complement strand
ACAAGAGATATCAACCTTCAGGATCTTGGTGGGGTTTTGCAGCAGGAGCTGCCTGCAGAGCTGCTTTTTACACCGTGAGGCTGCTCAACACTAATAAAAACTTAAGGTTGTAATAGTTAATATATCTCCTGATCTCCTCATCTCTGTTTAGCTTAAAAGTGAAACAAAGTATATGATCTGAGTCACTAAATACAGTCCGTGCTCTATGCATTACCCCCTCTCTTTAGCAGGTCAAAGTCACAAAGAAATAGAGATTTTTAACTTTTTACATTTCATTGTAAATGGGATTGGAACTACAGATTCTTGTTGGGATGCTGAAGTCAACATAAATAGTCCATCTTGACATACTTTTTGTACTCTTTCTAGTCCTTTATTTTGGCATAAGGCTGAAAAAATGTACATGCACATTTATTTTTTCATAACGGTGTTGCAATACAAACAACATTAGACATAGACCTGTTGGAAGCTTCATTAGCTGT
>NW_005070776.1:0-479 GCF_000277835.1 Geospiza fortis | reverse complement strand
AAAAAAAGAAAAACAACAAACCAAAACAACCCAGAAGACCCAAACAAAACCACAAAATAAAGAGAAGACCATTCTCCATGTAGGGACAATAAGCATATGTGGTAAAATGAAAATAATAAAAATCTAAACCCAAACAGACTTGAAGATTAAGAATCCATCTTTACTTTCATTAGTGTGAAATGCAAACAAAAATTCCTCTCTTCATCCACTGGTGTAACTGATAGTGATAACCCTTGAAAACCTTTCTATGAAGTCAAGCACACCAAGGCCTAAAAAATTGATAAAACAAGAACAGATTGCAATTTTTCCTCCATTTTGGTTTTGGTTCCATTTATTTTCTTTCTCCCTTTTTTTTGTTATCCAAGTGAATTTTTAGATAAAAAGACCATGTCTTAGATTTGGCAATTAACATTGGAATTACTCAAAAGTTCACCTTACTGATCACCAGGCCCCTTCCTCAACAGCTTTGAGTAATTTCA
>NW_005070775.1:0-479 GCF_000277835.1 Geospiza fortis | reverse complement strand
CCATGCTCTGACCAACTGAGTTAATCTCAGTAATCTGTTACACTTCAACCAGTCCTGGCTAAGTGACTAAGCCCTGTTGTGTCTGTCACTTGCTAGAATGAGCTAGACAAGTCTTCCACTTGGATACCTGCAGATAATGCCCTCTGCTACAGAGTTCCTGGTTTTGCAATCCCGCTACTGAGTAAAAGCAACAAAAAGGCATCTTCAGCACTCCTGGTTATTTCTGAAACTGGCCTCCTCCTGGTTGCCAGATATCAGCATGTATCATTCTCCGGCTGTAAACACTGCTTTCATTCCTAGGAGTTCAAGGAGTTTTGAGTAACTAAAACCCTTCTGGTCCTTTTGCCAGCAGTAGTAGTTTTTTTCTACTGAATTTCTCTTGGTATGGTTTTAAGCCTTCCTCTTCCAAGTTGATTGCCTGTAACAATAGTAGCTTCCTAGTAAAATGATCACAGTTGATTGGAACAATCTTGTGGCTT
>NW_005070774.1:0-479 GCF_000277835.1 Geospiza fortis | reverse complement strand
TTTTTAGGTCTGCTTATGAAATTACTAAGATCTTACAAATGCATGAAGTTTATGTGGTACATATTTACCTGTGAAACCTAAAGATACAGCTATTTCTTGTGAAATATTTCTTGGACTACTGCTTACTTCTTGCACTATTGAAAGTGGAAAATTATTTTGGAGCAGGGAGTATCAACAGCAGCCAGATTTACCACAGTGCATTTTCATATCCATACATTCATGGTGTAAGAATGTTTTGCAGATAATAACAGGCTCCAGAATATGATCAAAATTAAGGCCAAGCAGACATGAAAGGTGACTCAGCTGGGTCATAACAGTGAAATTCCCAATCCCAAGTGAGATGGTTACAATAGCATGCAGCCTGGAATCACACTAGGAGTTTCAGAACTGGATCTGCAGGTCTGTGTGTCCTGAATGCCCCGTACGCTGTTAGGTGCCCGTTCAACAGCCACGGCACAAGGGAAGGAGATGAAAAGAAA
>NW_005070773.1:0-479 GCF_000277835.1 Geospiza fortis | reverse complement strand
TATATACACACACACAAATATATAAAATGGTAGTTCAGTTGTAAATTATAACATAAAAATGCGAGTTGCTAGCAAGGTGATTCAGCACACTTAACATTTTTTATCCACATCTATGAGTGCTTCTTTAAAATACCATTTGTAGAAAATAATTCTGCAGGTTACTTGCAGAGAAGCTGGAGACAGAAACTTGAGGCAAGACAATGCTGGGGGAGATGGGATGAGAAGGGGAGGAGGGTGGTGGGGTCCAAGTCCCATTGCATTTACTGATTATGTTACAGTGGGCAGGTCAGTACCACTACTGGGCAACCAGAGGCTGCACAGAAGTGTGGTCATCAGCACTTTAATGTGGGCATAGAAGAAAGTAATACAATTCCATGATTCATTATTAAAAATGCTTCCATTCAAAATAGAAAAGTGCTTTGTTTTCACAGCCTTAAAGTAAAACCTTATGTTCTTGCCAGTTTGGTTGTTTTTTTGTT
>NW_005070772.1:0-479 GCF_000277835.1 Geospiza fortis | reverse complement strand
TGTTTGCCTGTTGACAATACTATTACATTGGAGCAAAAGTAATTACATCACAAACACCACATGGAAAAATACACGTGAGAATTTATTCTCCTCACTATCAATATCAAACAGTATAAAATGTTTAGTCAAGATTGGAGTTGTAGTAAGGAAGAAGTCCAACTAGACATGTTAACAACTGATTACTCTCTTTCTGAATGAAGCTAACTATTGTAAGACTCTTGCTCCATCTTTTTCTTGCACAGATATCTTACTCTGGTAAAAGCACTATTTAATGTTACTCTGAATATGCCAGAGGTGAAGAACCTGGTACGGTAGGTGCTGGAGTCTTGCAGTTGTATGAGAATCTGCTGCTTCCCTGAAAATGTCGTGCACTAAGTATATGCAAAGAAGCATGACAGGGGAAGCAAACAGTCAGGGAAAGTTGAGGTTCATAAAATAAAGCAGTCAGGTTCAAGCTATCATTACACTGCAAGACAGGG
>NW_005070771.1:0-479 GCF_000277835.1 Geospiza fortis | reverse complement strand
AATGAGGGTAAGGTTAAAGCTGGTACTGAGCCTAGTTTTAACTTCAACTCTTCTAATTTACCATCATCTTCCTTGGTCTACTTTATATCATCTCCCTCTGTCAATTTTCCATACAAAAATTTTACTGCCTGTGTGTACCCATCAATCCATAATCTACAATATCCCAATAATCCAAGTAGTTTTCTGATTTCCCTCTTTGAAGAGAGAGGGAGAAGAGATAAAATCCCTGCAATTCTCTCAGGGTTGAGCTTCTGGCTTCCCTTACTTATTAAGTGTCCAAGATATTTTACCTCTGGTTCTACAAATTGCAGTTTCCCTTTTGATACTCTTAATCTTTTTCCCCCAGAAAATTCAAAACTTTTACAGTAGCCTCTCTAACCTCAGCTTCAGCTTCCCCAGATAATAAAAGACCATCTACATATTGGATAATTTGTAGTCTAGGAGGGGTGGGCAAAGCTTGTAGTATTGTTTCTAAAGCT
>NW_005070770.1:0-479 GCF_000277835.1 Geospiza fortis | reverse complement strand
TAACACCATAATCCTTTGTGCCATTTTTGTTGTAGCCAACTTTTGGTCCATGGTCACTAATTGCATGCCTTAGACTACACTGGTGATGAGCCGAATGAAACAGGGGATCAAACAAGGAAGAAATATCAGACCAGCTGTAGCGCATAAAAGGAAGAAGCCTAACTTTTTCCACCATCCTATTCCCAATACATTATCCCACCAGCTAGTATTTAGCACTGATTCCCACTTTTGAACCAGCACATGGGTGATTTTTCTGATATCATTGACTATATCTAGGACAGCATCCCCATTGTAATCTATTTTTAAACAACAATCTGATGTATTTAATTTTCCACAAACACCCCCTTCTTCAGCTAATAGATAGTCCAAAGCCAACCTATTTTGATATACGACTGCTCTTCTTTGGGTTTGTTGCCTTGATATTTATTCCATTGCCCGACCAGTTTTGTTCATTATTATCTCTACAGCGGCTTGGAGTC
>NW_005070769.1:0-479 GCF_000277835.1 Geospiza fortis | reverse complement strand
AAACAAAACAAAACCAAACAAAAACAAATGCAACAAACAAAACAAGAAACAACCAAAAGAGTATTTATTCACATAGAAACACTACTGGACCGCTCTTTCTGCCCATTCTTGCTGTATCAGTTTCAATACCAGGAGTTTGATTCAACCCTCAATTCTGAAAGCTCTCTATATATGCAGAACCTCTGTACATGTCAAAACATGCTTTGAAGAACAAGACTTGAGACTGCCTTGTTTCTAAAACAGCCCACTTCAGAACAGCCAAGTGGAATTCCCTGATTACTCAGGTTTTTCACAAACAGGATGTTGCTCAGATGCTGCTGAAGAGTAATGTTGCTATTCATCAATTAAAAGGAGTTGGTGCCGTCAGCCTGAGTGTTACTTGGAGATGTGTGAGCAGCAGCCCTACCTAGTTGATTACAAAAAAGGAAGCTTTTGCCATCGCAGTGATGCTCCAATTGCAGCATTTCAGTCTTAAGTGA
>NW_005070768.1:0-479 GCF_000277835.1 Geospiza fortis | reverse complement strand
CTGCATGCTGTGCTCCATCTCTTGAAGTGGCTATTATAGAACTTATTTGTCTCTGAGAAAGTGTTAGATGCCAAACTAAGCAACATGTCTGGAACACAGCAATCATTTTATCCAGCCTCCTCAAGTGCTTTGCCTTCCTTAGAGCCATTCTTCCAGCTTTCCACAGCTTTGCTTCAGTCTGCAGTTCTGCTAAGGACTGTCCTCACCATTGATCCAAATTCCAGTTCTCTGCACAATATTATCACAAACACAATATTAGCACTTAAAACTCAATCGCAAGAAATAGATAAATCCCACACTAGAGATGGATAAATTCTATATGGGCTTCAGTGATCTCCCAGGATCATAACTTTATGAATAAACAGCTCTTTTCAGTAACTGCACAGCCTGTTTCTTTCCATCTCTTAAACCAAATGAACGTTGGAATGGTTTCTCTATTCCTTATGAATATGGATTTATTTGTTTCCATTAAAAAAAAA
>NW_005070767.1:0-479 GCF_000277835.1 Geospiza fortis | reverse complement strand
AAGACCAGCAAATGTAAATGCTTTTTTAGTTTTTATTTATCAGAGTAAATGTGCTTCTAGCTTGCTCTAAGTTCACAAACAGAAGAAATTTCTCATGCTGTTCAGAAAAGTTCTCCAGTTGAGATTGACTGGATGTGGCTCTCAGAATGAGAAGTGAATTTTAAGTGGCTCACAAAATTGGAAGTGAAGCCCCAGGTCTAACAGATTTTGGTTTGTAATGCTAAATCCAGAGGGCTTTTGAAGCCAGTGAAATTGTTTGCTGCAAGGTTGCCAGCCTGGGAGCTCTTTGGGTGCCTAAACAGTGATCCAGGTTTGAGGCAGTGCCCACAGCCCTGACTGGCACTGGCAGCCACTCCAGAGCAGGGCAGGGCTCCTCAAGGCTGCTCAGCCCATGAAGGTTTGCAGTCCCATCCACACACTGGGAATATATTAAGACATAAGAAGTGACACTTATGCCTGTTTTTAGGCAGTAGAATCTA
>NW_005070766.1:0-479 GCF_000277835.1 Geospiza fortis | reverse complement strand
CACCAAACAGTCCACACATCAAATCCAGCTCTCTCCAGCTGGGAGAGAAGGATATTGTGGGGACCTGCCAAAGGCCTTATAGAAGTCCAGGTATTTGACATCTGTAGCCCTTTCTTTGTCCACTGATGCAGCTGATCCATCATATTTATCACACATAGTGTTGGCCAGCAGTCCGTACTGAAAAAGGTAGGTGGGTCAGGCTAGAGGAAATGTGTTGTTGAAATTTAATAAGATGTGTGAGTGGCCCAGTCACTGTGCTGGGTAGCTTGGTGTAGATGCTGCAATGTCTGATGATGTGTCGGCAATGTGTGGCACTTGTAGGATGCAGAATGCACCTGTGGAATGGGGACAAGGGAGTTAAACTATTAGAGTGGAAAACATGGAAAGATTTATTCCTGATCACTGGCTCATTGTCATACATGTGTTATTGATTTGAATAAACAATTTTTGGTCATCAGAATGGCATTTAAAAAAAAAAA
>NW_005070765.1:0-480 GCF_000277835.1 Geospiza fortis | reverse complement strand
GAGGAGGCTTTTGTTCTGAAGAATGGGCCTGTAAGACTAAAACAGTTAAAAGGTGCCCAAAAAGTAAAAAGCCATAGATGTGATACATCTTGCATTAAATTTGACCTGGCCTTTCTTTTTTAACTAACTGTAACTCACCGAAAGAAGAATTTGCCTCCACAGCTATTAGAACAGCTGGATATAAGAAGAAGACGCTGCTGTGGAGAAAGCTTTTAGCTAAACCCAGAAAGTCTGGGAAAAAAAAAAAGCTAGTGGTAAAAGTTAATGCAGTATTGTCTTTCTTTTATTACTATGCTATTAAGTCCTTTCCAGGTGCTACTGAAGCAACAATCTGAACCAAGGAAAGAGGGTGAATTCACGCCAGGAGAATCAAAGGACTTATGAAGGAACCTGAAGAATGGACTATCACATCTAAACTGGGTGATACCAAATTGACATTCAAACGGGGACTAAGTGGTAATGGCTTGGGAAAACCCAAAT
>NW_005070764.1:0-480 GCF_000277835.1 Geospiza fortis | reverse complement strand
TTTTTTATTTATAAGTAAAATATGGAGGAGAGAAAGTAAGGAGAACAGAACAGAAAATTAAATACAGTATCTGATTCCATTTTCAGTTCAGCATTTGCAAGCTGCACTTCTGAAAATCCAGAGGATCACCAGAGACTCTATGTGCAGGTCACTGACTTCCTAAAACACCACTTCTTCACTAATACACAGTTTTGCCAGGTAAGCCTTGCCAAAGGATTGCTTATAGAAGGAGCAGTGTATTTCAGAGCAATGTATTTCAGGAGCAATGTCAGAAAGGGATTTTTGTATTCAATGCTTCTGATCATGTTGTCCAGAATGATTCCAAAAAGAACTTGGGGTTCATCATTTTAGATGTGTCATTCCAAAAGGCCACTAGGATTGCCTTTGTAAGAGATTAAGTGTGAGTGAGCACTTTGAATATTTTTCATTGGCAAATGACATGGGGAATTGTAAATTATTATTATTATGATGATGATGATG
>NW_005070763.1:0-480 GCF_000277835.1 Geospiza fortis | reverse complement strand
TTTTTTTTTGTGCTGTTTATGTAATGTACTATTTTCTTCTTACCATATACTATGAAGATGGTACTGGGGCCATGGAGTAGAGCTCTGCTGCTCCAGCTAAGGGTGTAAACATGAGCTGGATTAGATTTTCTTTTACTGGAGTCCCATTAATCTTTTGGTCTTTCCTTACTGCTGCCATTGAAGAAGTAGTAGAAAGTCCTTCACTGAGCCTAGCCTTTAGGAGTGTGTTTTTTCCTACTCATTCTTCTCTGCTAGAAGGGGATGGTATGAAATATCTCAGTTTTTAAGATGTAATTTAGTACTTTCTTAGAGAGTGCTGTAACCATAAGGCTATTACATGGGAAAATAAACATTGACAGCTAGTCCAGCATCTGGCATGTCAAATATTCTTTATTAGAGGTGTGCATTGAATGTTGTCAATAACTCAAAAATGCACTTGGATGCTGAGCTTCATATAGAAGTGTTAGATACATAGGCAAA
>NW_005070762.1:0-480 GCF_000277835.1 Geospiza fortis | reverse complement strand
CTGACACACCTGGAACAGACTGACACAGCTGGACAAACTGACACACCTGGAACAGACTGACACACCTGGGGACAAACTGACACACCTGGGACGGACTGACACAGCTGGGACAGACTGACACACCTGGGACAGACTGACACACCTGGGGACAAACTGACACACCTGGGAGGGAGTGACACACCTGGGACCCGGGGAAGAACTGCCCCCCCGGGGACAAACTGACACACCTGGGAGGGAGTGACACACCTGGGACAGACTGACACAGCTGGGACAGACTGACACACCTGGAACAGACTGACACACCTGGGACAAACTGACACACCTGGGAGGGAGTGACACACCTGGGACAGACTGACACAGCTGGACAGACTGACACACCTGGAACAGACTGACATACCTGGAGAAGGTGACACTGCTGGGCACCCCCAAAATCCACCCAGACCCCATCAGGGCACCCCAAAAACACCTGGGGTCACCAAA
>NW_005070761.1:0-480 GCF_000277835.1 Geospiza fortis | reverse complement strand
AAAAAAGTATCAGTAAGCCTTATGCTTTGTAACCAGCCCTGCTGACTTGTAGTTTATATTTAACATTGCTAAATGTATTTAGAAAATTCAATGTTATCTCAAAGCTAGTTTAAAATACATCACATGGAATGGGTGAGTAGGTAGGAAGAACTCTTTTTGTTGTGTGTTAGATATTTTTGTACTGTTTTTTCATTAAATACTGCTACAACTATAAAATCAGTTTTACTAAAACTAGGAGGAAGACAAGCAAATATTAGAAGGTAATGATCAACACTCATGTTATGAGAAAACTGGTTTTTCAACAGTGCTGCTTTAAATAAGATTTTTTTCTGTCTTCACTTGGCAAACTGAGAGACTTATATTAATGAGACAGATGTTTCATGGGAACATAAACCCTGAATGCACCATATTTAACTTCACCATTGCCTTCTATTCCTCACTGGTGGAATAGTAATTATTTTTGTTCTAGAAATTCAGAAA
>NW_005070760.1:0-480 GCF_000277835.1 Geospiza fortis | reverse complement strand
TTTAATGTCTTTTGCTTTGTTTTTTTTGTTTCTTAAATCATGGGATTTGATGTCTACAGTCATAAGATGGAGAAATCATTTTGATGCACACATCAAAACCTGTGGCACCTGGTTTTTGTTCAATTAGTGAAGCAGAGATTAGGTTGTTACAAATAACTGAGCTTTCTGTATTGTGTTAAGCATGTTCCCTAAAAATTTAGAGCAAATAATGCTTTCATATTTGGATGGGAAGTGCTCTTATTTTCCCAAGGGGCTGAAAACTTAGTCTTTGTTTCCTTCATTTGATTTTAAGTTCTTGCCCAGAGTTTGAAGTATTCACTTGTCTTCTACAATATTCTATTTCTTAGAGTTGTGTCTGAAAGAACTGCAAAACAATGTGATCCTTTCTGTGATAATACCAATTTACTTTCTCTCTGTGGATAATACAACCATTTTCAAGTTATGAAGTGCTAGAGTGACCTGGTTTAGGGCAAATTTGGG
>NW_005070759.1:0-480 GCF_000277835.1 Geospiza fortis | reverse complement strand
GTCTCTGCACCATATTGGCAAGAAACTATTCTATGAGGAGAACTCATGCTGTTTTGTACTTTTAGGTATTGCCTGCAATTTATTCACCTCCTTGCAGGCAAATATTCACTCATCCAGTTGAACACATGGCTTTGTGTGTACATCAAAAATTTTTCTGATTAAACATTTTTTCCACATGAACTTCTTTTTCACTGCAGAAATGTCAAATATGCCTTTGTAACTATATAAGTACACTCTATATGGATAGACTGTGATCTGACAAATGCTCATTAGTCTTATAGAAATAAGCACCCAATATCAGGAGATGTGACTTTAGTTATCCAGCTCCTGTCATAACACAAGAATTACTGCAATCTACCTGCACATACTGTTGAGATTTACTGCCCAACACCTTTAGAATGAACCGTGCACTAGTGAGAAAAATCTCTGCAGCAAGATTAACTGTGTCGATTGCTGAGAATGCATCTGGAGCAATGGACA
>NW_005070758.1:0-480 GCF_000277835.1 Geospiza fortis | reverse complement strand
AGAAAGTTTGTACTGGCAGGGTGTGTTCAGGAGAACACACAGTGGTGTGTTTATGGAAGAAAACTCATAGCAGAATGCTGAGAATATTTGCCTCCCTGAAACCACACTGTAGATTAAATGAGAGACTAGCAAGTCTTGTTTTCCCTCTAGATTTGATTGTGTATGTTTTCCCTTTCATAGTTCCAGTTTCCTTAGGAAAGAAAAATAACTTTTTCAGAAGCCTGGTAAAAAGAATCTTCCCTTTATTCTACATCTAAAGTATAAACTCTTAATATTTAGCACTACACTGGAAGGAAAACCTCTATTCAGTGCATGTTTTAGACTCAAATTAGACCATTTGTTTATGTTTCTACTGCCTCTGCTGCATTTAAGCAGGATGTGTTTTTTGTCTGAGGGGGTTTGAACTCTAACTAAACCTTAAATTAGGTATTAATACAGTATAGCATGCTATAGCTGAATGTTGGTGTTGGAGACTTTGTT
>NW_005070757.1:0-480 GCF_000277835.1 Geospiza fortis | reverse complement strand
AGGTGTTAACCCTAGAGGACTTCAAAGCCGTCAAATCTGGCAAACATATGTTACTCATTTTCCTGAATTTGACAGACTTAAGTACATTCATTCCTCTATTGATACCTTTTCGGGTGCTTTATTTGCATCCTGTCATACAGGAGAATCAGCAAAAGACGTTTGCCATCACTTTATGAGTGCCTTTGTAGTACTGGGTATCCCCTCACAAGTCAAAACTGATAATGGCCCGGCATATATTTCTCAGAGAGTTGTAAATTTCCTTGCCCTCTGGGGAGTAACACACAAAACAGGGATTCCTCATTACTCAACAGGCCAAGCTATAATCCAAAGGGCCCATGCTTCACTGAAGTGTCTTTTGTTACAACAGAAAGGGGCAAGGAGGAATGCTACCCCGGCAGAGTGATTACAAAAGGTGTATGTTTTTGACTTTTTAAATTGTTCTCTCATGGATCTTAACCCTCCAATTGTAAGGCATTTTGG
>NW_005070756.1:0-480 GCF_000277835.1 Geospiza fortis | reverse complement strand
GGGACACCTGGGCACACCTGGGAGGGGGTAGATGAGAAAAAATGGGTGAAATTTGGGGTGAAAAATGGGGATTTTGGGGGTTTGGAGTTACCTGGGGGCACTTGGGGGCATCTGTCTCACCTGTCCCATCTCACCTGTCCATATCTCACCTGTCCATATCTCACCTGTCCATGTCTCACCTGTCCATGTCTCACCTGTCCATGTCTCACCTGTCCATGTCTCACCTGTCCATATCTCACCTGTCCATGTCTCACCTGTCCATGTCTCACCTGTCCATGTCTCACCTGTCCCATCTCACCTGTCCATATCTCACCTGTCCATATCTCACCTGTCCATATCTCACCTGTCCATGTCTCACCTGTCCCACCTGTCCCAGGTGCTCCTCCCCAGTTCTGCTCTGATGTCACCCAGCGAGAGCCGGGCGGGGGCGGGGCCAGGCCGGGTGCGGCTCTTTGGGCCTCAGGCATTGGTCAAGCGTCC
>NW_005070755.1:0-480 GCF_000277835.1 Geospiza fortis | reverse complement strand
TTTTTTTTAACATGGACTATTCCTTGAAAATTTGTAACAGATCATGGTAAAGTAAGTTTACAAACACTATGATACAGGCAGTTTTCAACCACTGCAGGCTTTCCTTTCCCATCACAGTATCATTCATGGCAGCACTTTACATTCTGGAATTCCAAAAACTATGATGTAGCTCAAGATAAATGTACTGCCAATAAGAAAAGTCTAAAACAATCTCTCATTGGAAAGCATGACAGGACTTCTGAGATGACTCTAAAGTGATCACAAACCCAATACAAGTGATTTGTTCAAGCTTATGATAGGTAGGCATGTCTTTCAGAATTTTAAATGCCTGCCACATGGAAAACAAAGTACACTACTTGTGTTGGTTTCATGCTCTCTCCCTCAATGCACTGCACAAATTTATGATGCCATATAAACCCCACGAACATTAGTATCTATAAGAAACAATAATTTCGAGATTCTCAGAAGGAAAAAAAAAAA
>NW_005070754.1:0-480 GCF_000277835.1 Geospiza fortis | reverse complement strand
CCAACTGTACAGTACCAACAGATTTTTCAAGAATTTTTTTGTTTGTGCTTCCAGGGCCTTTTCAAGCTTTTCCATTTGTTGTCCCAAATTTTCTCCCAAAGCTTTTCCCAAATTATCTCCCAATGTTTTTCCAAACCTTTCTTGAGATTCTGCAATCTGCTTTCCAAAAGCATTGACTTGTACATTAGCAATATGTTGTGGAGAGGTGAGCTTACTGCAAACTGTTAGCATCTGTGTTACAGTTGGAGGCTGATCAGGTAAAGTTAAAATAATTTTTCTACATTCTTCATTAGCATTGACAAAAGCAAGGTTTTGAATAATACAGGAATGAGCTTGTTCATCTGGACATTGTTTATCAACAGCTTGGGTTAATCTATCTAGGAAAGAACCAAAGGATTCCAATTCACCTTGTCTGATAGTAGTATAAGCGTTTACATGGGTACCAGCTGGCTGAACTGAAAATAAAGCTTTTCTAGCAGC
>NW_005070753.1:0-480 GCF_000277835.1 Geospiza fortis | reverse complement strand
CATCTTGCATGCAATCTTCAACATACAGCTAATCATTGGCAGACTCCTTACCCCAGGTTTGATCCAGACTGATCAGTAGCCATCCAGCCATTGAACCCTGAACCTCAGTTCAAGTGCATTAGTAGAGTCTGGAGATAATTTCCAACAGCAAAATGTGAATGTATTTGACTTAGAGAAATATATCAGCAAAGTCTATCCCACATTGCTTATTTTAAAGGCCAGAAGATGGATAGGCTGTAGTGCGTGTTCCTTATTAGTATTAAAACAGCCTTTAGCAACAGTCCCTTAACATCTTTTTTACTGGTAGATCGATTCCCAAATTACTCTTGCCAGAGAAATTGGTATCTGGCCAACAGCAACCCCAGCAACACAACAGGTGACTTCAAGACAAGCGTGAAACAATGGTCTCTGTCCCCAGCAATGTTCCCTGAGAAAATTTCCAACACATAGCAATTGACCATACCATAGTGAAGACCATGT
>NW_005070752.1:0-480 GCF_000277835.1 Geospiza fortis | reverse complement strand
TATAAAACTTCTCTTAACATATATACACAATATTATCCCTTTAATTATGAGAGTCAACCATTGCATTACTCATCTATCACAATCCCTCCTTTTCTATAAGTTATTTGGCTCGAACAATTTATCTCAATGAGTCATACTAGCATCTGTTGATGTGGACAAGGACAATGGGAACCAAAGGGGAAAAAAACCCCAGGTTTTCCCTAGACACCCTTATTTGGAATGAACAAAAGGACAACACAGAGGTCCAGTATGGCTTTGACTCCTGTGTACCTTGCCTATTGGGTTGCTACCCATAGTTGGTGTATCTTAGGGGTGAGTACAAAGGCCAACCCGGTCTTGCCCTCCATTCCTTGTCTTACTTTACTTGTCGTTCTTAAGGATGCTGTCCCATTACCTTTTACAGCCCGTTGTGTACTTCCCCTTAACAGATGCTTGTAATTCTCATCCATTAATACAGGAAAACAGTTCTCAAGCTGGCTG
>NW_005070751.1:0-480 GCF_000277835.1 Geospiza fortis | reverse complement strand
AGAAAGGTGTAGTTTTCTTCTGAAGGTCTGGTTGTGGTATAGATGGGCTTGGTCTTCTTCTGGGAATCTAGTGGAGAAGACAGCTGCTCCTCTGGGAATTTAGTGGGAAAAGGCTGCTCTGGTGTTCTAAATCTCAGATTATATTTAGGTAGGAATGTTTGGCTCCTCCCCCTGGGTGAAGCATCTCACAATGGGATGATGTAATTCTGTCAGTCATGTAGTGAGACTCCATGGCTTAATAACAGAAGATATTTCCTGGAGGGAGGATTGGTTTGTGGAAGAGATAAAGAAAACTGCCTAGTTAACAGAAGATAACTGCCCCACCTCTAACAGATGGCAAATAGAATACGCACCTCAGCTATATCCTTCAACTTAAGACATGTAGATAGTATTAGACATGGCACACTAGAAAATAGAGCTGCTGTAGATTTTTTGTTATTAGCACATGGGCAAGGGTGTGAGGAGTTTGAAGGAATGTGT
>NW_005070750.1:0-480 GCF_000277835.1 Geospiza fortis | reverse complement strand
ATCCCTGGGAACAGAGATCTTCTCCTGAGGCACAGGACTATTCTTCTCTCTTTCTCTGTTCAAACTTCTCATGGGATCACAGCCATTTCAACATCTGCTTACTTTAACATGGAGGCCTTTGCTCGATATCTATTTTTAACCCTTCATCACTCCATAGTTTCATGCATTATAAGGAAAGAGTCTTTTCTCCATAGCTTACAAGAGGATTTCAGCTCTAAAATCAAGGCATCTTCTCTTCCCTCCCATCTGGGACTTAACTTCCTCACTGACCATGATGTCTTCATGTTGTTCCTTTACATGCTTGTATCTTGTTCCGTTCTCTCTCTCGAGGGAGGATTGAAGCATTGAAAGGGTTAACATCCCGCCCGGAGCCTGATCGGGCTGGGTGCTACAGACGGCGGGAGCTGTGGCTGGGGAAGCAGCTCGGATTGAATCAGCCAGGCCAGAAGTCAGCAGCAGCACTCTGGGGCTGGGGGGAAG
>NW_005070749.1:0-480 GCF_000277835.1 Geospiza fortis | reverse complement strand
GTCCCATCCCTGAAAGTATTCAAGGTCGGGTTAGGTGGGGCTTTGAGCAGCAACAAATGAGACTTTTGACAGTAAAGAAACAAAGTTTGAACACAGAAGAAACTCAGATTTAAGTATAGGAGCAAGTTTTCTCTCAGCTCTTGGTGTAAATTCAAAGTTGTACAAAATTGCACTTTTCTATGATTTTCACTACTGTAACAGAAAGGTTCATGAAAACTATGCAGAAGATATCAAATTTTAAAATAGATAAGAATTACAACATAAAATACATGGGATGGGTTTCAACATGGGATACCATCTAAGAGAAAATCTCAGTATTTCAACACTTCATCATGTTAGGATTTCATGAAGTGCCAAAGAAGAAGGCAAAACATAATTCAGGACATTATTTACTGTAGTTCAGTCTGGCCATTAGTAGTAATTGGTGTTTTAACTCCTATATGTATCACACATACTTTCCATTCACTGAAAAATTACTGT
>NW_005070748.1:0-480 GCF_000277835.1 Geospiza fortis | reverse complement strand
AAAAAAAAAATACCTGGCTGTGATCTAGGGAGATAGATAGATAAATAGATATACACTCAGTGGAGAGCACACATGCCTATGCACATGAACACACACTGAAGGGTGATGGAGCCAGAAGACGAATGGGAAAACCATTAACAAATTAAAAGCACCTTCCAAGAAACAGTCAAGGGAACTCTCTTTCACTGCTGCATCAAAGAGCTGCCCATCTTCTCCTCATACACTGTATGTTTACTTCTGTTTTAGTCCAGACAGCAGGTCTGCATGTGAAATTAAATTGATAATCAATGAGAGCTGACCTGCTTAATTAATTTGCTGCAGAAAGCAAGTGGTTAGGGAGAGGCTGTAAAAGTAGGGGACATGATGTCTAGGCTAGAGAAGGACTGCATAAGTTTTCCGTGTGCATACACATGCAAACTCCACAGCAGCATTTACAAGTTGCATTTCTGACATGTTGGAACCATCATAGGGTGATGGGGG
>NW_005070747.1:0-480 GCF_000277835.1 Geospiza fortis | reverse complement strand
GGTAGTTAGAATTGGTCTGGGATTGTCACAGGTAAATGAATGTTCTGTTTTGTTCAATGCCAGTGCCTGACTTGGCACAGGCATATCTCCTAAACTAGGTATTTTGTCCCCCCCCCGTGCTGGAATTGAACCCACCCTATTTTTGTCATAGCGCTGGGAAAAAGAGCGCTCTTTATTCAGTTTTTTGAAAGGTTGTCTTTTGGGGAATTCTGATCTTTAAGTTTATTGTATTTAAAATCTAAAAACTGCTTTTTCAGAGGGCAGTCAGGAGTCCAATGCCCTAACTTCCCACAAAGATGGCAAGGTCGAATAGAGTTGGAGGTTCTCTCCTGTGGCATCATGACGCACTGAAGCTGGCTGGGGGGATGGTGGATCAGGGGCGTCCACAGCTGCAATCTTTCCCTGTGGTTTTGGTCTCTTGTCCTGGTCAGCAACGGTGATGGTAACTTTCCCCTCACACACTTCTAGCATTGCTTGTAG
>NW_005070746.1:0-480 GCF_000277835.1 Geospiza fortis | reverse complement strand
CTTTGGGATGGAGGTGACAGGAATCTTCGGGATGCAAGTGATGGGAATCTTTGGGATTCAGATGAAGGGAATCTCTGGGATACAGGTGGAGGAAATCTTTGGGTACAGGTGATGGGAATCTTTGGGATGCAGAGTAAGGGAATGTTTGGGATGGAGGTGATGGGAATCTTTGGGATACTGGTGACAGGAATTGTTGGGATTCAGGTGATGGGGATCTTTGGGATGCAGGGGAAGGGAATTTTTGGGATGCACTTGTCTGTATGGAGGGAGTCTTTGGGATACAGGTGGGGTCTGTGCAGAGGGAATCCGTGGGGTACAGGTGAAGGGAATCTTTAGGATGAAAGCGAAGGGAATCTCTGGGATTCGGATGAAGGGAATCTTTGGGATACAGGTGGAGGCAATCCTTGGGATGCACTGGAATGTGTGGAGGGAATCTCTGGGATGACGGTGACAGGAATCTCTGGGATGTGTAGAGGGAAT
>NW_005070745.1:0-480 GCF_000277835.1 Geospiza fortis | reverse complement strand
GAAAAAAGGGGAAAAAATGAGGAAAAAAGGGGAAAATTATGGGGAAAAAAGGGGGGAAAATTAAGGGGGTGGGGGTCACCTCGGGGACCCCCCCCACAGGTGAAAATGGGGGGAAAAGGGAAAAAATTGGGAAAAATGGGAAAAAAGGGAGGAAATTGGGGTCCTTCCTGAAATGACCCCAAAACAGCCTAAAATGACCCCAAATCTCCCCAAATCAAACCCAGATCCCCTGAAAGTGACCCAAAGTACCCAAAATTCACCCCAAAGTACCCAAAATTCACCCCAAAATCCCCCAAATTCACCCCAAAATGACCCAAATTCCCCAAAATTCACCCCAAACCTCCCTGAGATGACGTCGAACCGCCTCCTGAAATGGCCCCAAAATCCCCCTGAAACCTCCCCAAAATCACCCAAATTCACCCTGAAATGACCTAAATTCATCAAAAATCACCCAAAATCTCCAAAATTCCCCCCAAAATT
>NW_005070744.1:0-480 GCF_000277835.1 Geospiza fortis | reverse complement strand
GGAAAAATTCAAGAAAATTTCGGGGGAAATTCGGGGGAAATTCAGGAAAAATTCAGGGAAAATTCATGAAAATTTTGGGGGAAATCTGGGAAAAATTCGGGAAAAATTCAGGGGATTTTTAGGCTGGGGATTTGGGGATTTTTGGGGTAATTCCCAGGAATTTTGGGAATTTTAGGCTGGGATTTTGGGGGATTTTTGAGCTGGCAATTGATGGAATTTCAGGCTGGAATTTTGGGATTTTTGGGGATTTTTTGGGTAATTCCCAGGAATTTTGGGCTGGGATTTTTGGGGGATTTTTGGGGGGATTTTTGAGCTGGCAATTGATGGATTTGGGGCTGGAATTTGGGGGGTTTTTGAGATTTTTGCGCCAGGATTTTTCGGATTTTTCTGGGCAATTTCCAGGATTTTTGGGCTAGGATTTTTGGGGATCTTTTTGGGGGATAATTCCTGGGAATTTTGGCAATTTTAGGCTGGGATTTT
>NW_005070743.1:0-480 GCF_000277835.1 Geospiza fortis | reverse complement strand
AGGGTATCCCTCTCACAATGTCGGTAAATGCCACCCAGAGCGGCACTTCCCGCGGCAGTCTCGCACCTTGCCTGAATTTCCCCTTAAGGTATCGACCCAGGGAATCCCAGGCCCGCAGATCCAGGGAGTATTCCACATCCATGGGGAAGCCATGAGCTTTTGCCCAACGGAAAAACCTGTAGAGAGTCTCCTCCAACACAGGAATACCGTGTGGATGAGCCAGAAATCTCAACACTCCAATAGTGTCCTCCTCTAACGGAGAAAATCGGATGCCTAATTCTGCAGGCAACTCTTCCCAACTACAAAGCCTCCCCTGGTCGGGGGCAACGCTGTTGTCGGGAGGGGAAGGGTTAACGTTACCTCTCCCGGAGAGGAGAAGGTGTCCGGTTACAAGCGGTCTGCGCGGAGCACGGCGGGTCCCAGTGAGGGTCCAACGGCATCCCGGAGAAATCCCGAAGCAGAGAATTAGATGGACCAGTA
>NW_005070742.1:0-480 GCF_000277835.1 Geospiza fortis | reverse complement strand
AATGGAAATTACAAATCTAGGACAGATTTTCCTCCTGGGTAATGCCTTTATGCATTCATTGTTCCTGGCTCCACTTGGGAAAGAGAATGGCTGAGCAAGAATTAAACAGGAAATAGGGTTTGCTTCCACTGTTCATTGTTAAATGTGCTTTTTGGCATTTGAAACAATCTTTAAATGCAGGCTAAAAGCATCTATTTTGAGAAAACAGAATGATAAGAAAGTGTTCAAGGCTTTACAGAGGGATTCTGTTATTTTGGGGTTTGAGGGCATTCCAAGCAGATCAGTCCATAGGGAATTCAGCAGATTCCCTGCTGGAAAGCCTGCCAGTGCCCCATTTTCTTCTACACTTGTGCTGCCTGAAATGCCAGAACAAAGAGGCTTGGGCACATCACACCCCTCCAGTCTGGTGGTCACAGTGAGTTTGGGGCAGCAGAACTTTGCTGTCCCTCAAAGCAGCAGATCCTAAAGCAGCACTGGGAA
>NW_005070741.1:0-480 GCF_000277835.1 Geospiza fortis | reverse complement strand
GGGCAGTGTAAAGTTTTACAATTTGATTTACTCCATACAATTTCTAGGCCACATGTTCTGCACATCCCTTTCCTCCCTCACAAGCATTTGGTACCTGCACGAGACAAAGCAGCTGAGGTAAGGCACAGACACCAGGCAGAAACAACCAGGTGGTGCAGGAGGACAAGGAGCTGTGCACAGATTTATTGTATTGACATCTCTGTAACTGGAGCTCTAAGATGGAACACAGCTCAGCCAGGAAGGACCTGACAGGGGCTGCAGTGCCCTGCGTGGGGCTGGGCTGGAACCAAACTGCATCCCTGGGGAGGCCGTGGGCCCAGCCCTCCCTGGCTGTGACATGCAGCCTCTCACTGAGCACCTCCATTCCCTGTCAAACAGAACACTCAGGAAGGAACACAATCAACAATTCCAACTACAGAAACCACTGAGGTGCCTTTCAGGACCCCACAGTGTTCAGTCAGTTCTTACTTTGCAGTTCAC
>NW_005070740.1:0-480 GCF_000277835.1 Geospiza fortis | reverse complement strand
TTTTTTTCCTACCCCAAAACTGATTGGCAAGAACAGGAAAAAGTGGCATATTTCCCTAAGAGTTGGTCCAGAAATGGAGCTAAGCCACACCACCACTGCTCTAGCTAATCATCCATTCTGAGTTTCAAGCATTCCCAACTATTTCCTTTTGCATGTACACACAAAGGTCTGTGATACTCTGCAAGTTCTTCCATACAATGGCTTTACAACAGGTCTGTTTCTAATATGTGTATTTTATTAAGCTTTAGGAGGATTAACCAAGATTCTCAGCTCTTGAGGAAAATAAGGCATGGCAACAGCAAGGTCTCCAGCCTTCATTCCAACACACTTGACTGCTGAATCCTGCCAGGGTGAGTCATGCCCAACGTGGGACATGGATCCCATCCCAAGAAGGAATAAAACACTGCATCATATTAAATCTGCATCCAATTACTTAGGTGTGAACTCAAAGGGTGTGTTTTTATCTCAATGACAGCTTCT
>NW_005070739.1:0-481 GCF_000277835.1 Geospiza fortis | reverse complement strand
CAAGTACATCCTGGAAAGCTACTCTTTACACGATCCTAATCTTAATCAAAGGGTGTGTGAATATGCAAAAACCAAAAAATGTAATACTAATGTGCACCTTCAATGGCATCACTGCTATTAAAAAGTTGTGGGGAGGTTTCTATGAGTCTACAGGTATGATTGTTACTGGGAATGCTACAAATGTTTTAGGGAAAGTATTGTATGATGCAACAAAACATGGGCCCATAGGTTCAACAGTGGTTGGCAATAAATGCTTAATTAACTGTACAGTTTCTGAATTCTCATTGAAAGCAAAGAACACAGGGGTATACAATTTCTATACAACAACACAAATTTGTTTAAATAAAGTCAAGGATCTTGATGAAAACATAACAAAAAATGAAAAGCCCCAACATAAAAAGGAGCTCCAACCTCTAATTACCAAAATAGGGCCATATGCCATTAAAAATACGGGAATTCAAAAGCTATTGATTAACCCAGA
>NW_005070738.1:0-481 GCF_000277835.1 Geospiza fortis | reverse complement strand
CCCACACACCCCCTGACAGCTGCCCCAGACTGCCCCACCTGCCTTGCAGAGATGTTATTCCAAAAGAATAAAGACCAATGAGAAGCCTGGAAATGGACCAATCACCATGCGGCTCCAAAATGGACCAATCCTGGACTCGAAGGGGGCTATAAATGGGGGCAGTTTGGTTGGGTCGAAGTTCTTCTTTTTGGAAACTTGCTTTCTGAGGAGAACCCAGTGCACTTTGGGGTAGTGCACTGTTCTGGTTTTGGCTCGCTGTGTGGCTGCTTGGGCTTATCCTAGGTACTCCATTCCTTCTAGCTATTTAAATAAACGAGAACCTCTTTCTCCAGAGAAAGTTTGGCCTCGTTCATATTCATAACATCTTTTTGGGGACTTGTCCTGGATCGGCCACGCCCCGAAACAGTCTGGAGTAGCCCATGACCTGGGAGATGCGTCCAGCCACCTTCATGGTTGCCAGAGATTGGACTACGTCGGACTG
>NW_005070737.1:0-481 GCF_000277835.1 Geospiza fortis | reverse complement strand
TTAAACTCATTGCTGTTTGCTGATGACACACTGGTGTTGTGTCGTGTTTTGTCTCCGACCCACAACTCCACATATCAGTTGTATAAATGCCTGCTGATGGCCCTGCACCACAGCCCAAGGAGTGCCTTTTAATATGTCCCATAAAAAGCTTAGAGCCTTCTGGAGTGCAGTAGGGTATCTGCTGCTGTTTTTCTTCTCCTCACTGGCCTGAGAATGTTTTTTAATTCAACGGATATACTGTGCAAATCTAGAACCTTCACATGCCTTCTGATCTGTCCACAGGACCTCCATGTGCCTTTCATTGTACCTAAGAGACCAAGGAGTGTTTTTGGTGTGCCCCCAAGGTACCTCTGAGTGCCTATGCATAAACCTATTCCTAACCAAAGGCATAGAGCTGCAGTAACACCGAGTGGTATACAGGGACATGCTGGTGTGCAGCATGCCTTTCCAAATGCCTTTTGAAGTATCCCAGCAGTGCTTT
>NW_005070736.1:0-481 GCF_000277835.1 Geospiza fortis | reverse complement strand
GGAACTTAGTAACTGCAGATGAGGAGAGGGCGATAGTGCTTAACGCCTTCTTTGCCTCAGTCTTTAGTGGAAAGATGACTTGTCCTCAGGACAGCTGTCCTCCTGGGTTGGTAGATGGCATCAGGGAGCAGAACTGTCCCCTTGTTATCCAGGAGGAGGCAATCCGAGAACTGCTGAGCCACTGGGATGTTCAAAAATCTATGGGACCAGATGGGATCCATCCCAGGGTGATGAGGGAGCTGGCAGATGAGCTTGTGAGGCCGCTTTCCATCATTTAACAACAGTCCTGGCTCACTGATGAGGTTCCAGATGATTGGAAGCTGGCCAATGTGATGCCCATTCACAAAAAGGGTTGGAAGGAGGATCCTGGTAATTATAGGCCAGTTAGCCTGACCTCAGTACCCAGTAAGGTAATGGAACAGCTTTTATTGAGTGTCATCACTCAGCACTTGCGGGATAGCCAGGGTATCAGACCCAGCCA
>NW_005070735.1:0-481 GCF_000277835.1 Geospiza fortis | reverse complement strand
TGATTTTGGGGTTTTTTGGGGATGATTCTGGGTTTTTGGAGATGATTTTGAGTTTTTTTGGGGATGATTTTGGTTTGGGTGATTTTGGGGTGATTTTTGGGGTTTTTGGGGTGATTTTGGGGTTTTTTTGGGGGTGATTTTGGGGTTTTTTGGGATGATTTTGGGTTTTTTTGGGATGATTTTGGGTTTTTGGGGATGATTTTGGGGTTTTTTGGGGATGATTTTGGGTTTTTTTGGGGATGATTTTGGGGTTTTTTGGGGGTGATTTTGGGTTTTTGGGGATGATTTTGGGTTTTTGGGGGTGATTTTGGGGTTTTTTGGGGGTGATTTTGGGTGGTTTTTGGGGTGACGCTCACCAGGTTCTTGGTGGTGACGTTGAGGGCGCGGCAAACGAGATCCAGAATGTCCTGAACTGGGACGGTGACCGGGGCCACGAAATCCTTACTGGGAACGGAGAGAGACGGACTGGGATAAACTGGGA
>NW_005070734.1:0-481 GCF_000277835.1 Geospiza fortis | reverse complement strand
ACCTCATTATTCTGTGATTCTGTAATGAAGATCCTAAACACAGGAGCAGATACCTACCATGTGCCTTAGCTCATGGGAACCCCTACTGTGGGGGAGTGCATAGGGATTTCAGAGCTGGAATAACCATGGGAGTGGGTTATTCTCTAAAGCAGTGCCAGACACAGAGTTAGAGCAGCTGAATTCACACAGACATGCCAAAACCTGGCACAGCTGAAATCCTCCTCACCAGGCCTGATGTGTGTGACTAACTTGGGCATGAAAACATTTTACTTTGCTCCTGTTCTGGGAAGAGCTCCTGACGTTTTGAGGCTGAGCCTCCTCTTTCTTTCCCCACCGACCCATCCATGCAGCACTTGAGGATGTGGCTAAACTGTGAATGTGGTGGTAGCACTGGGCTGACAGCTGGACTCTATCTTAGAAGTCCAACCTTAATTTTAAGCTCATTAATAACCCCACTGTAAGAGCCTGAATGAGGGATGTG
>NW_005070733.1:0-481 GCF_000277835.1 Geospiza fortis | reverse complement strand
TTACGTTGTCAGTGGGAAAAGAAAGAGAAGTTGCGGGGAGGAGAAGTGTTCTGAAGTTTTATTCTGATTTCTTATTTTTCTTTTAGCTCTGTTAATAAAGCTTTCTTTGCACCTTTTAAAACTTTGAGCCTGCTTTTACCCTTCTCCTAATCCTTATCTCACAGTAGAAATTGAGTAAATAATTTTAGTGGGTGCACTGGATTTGGCCAGCACTCACCCCACCACATTCATTGGTGCCATGACTCAGATTGGTGAACCAAAACCACTACAGTGCCCCACCAACAATTGAATGGTAATGTGAAAAACACCATTCACTTGTGTTAAAATTTTAGAAGTTTAATAGTAATAACAATTGGGACAATAAGAATTTTGACAATCAAAGTTAGGACAGTAAAAGACAAAAAAGAGCAAAGAATGACAGACATCTGAGTGCTTTGCTCTGTCACAAAGCATGTTTTGCTTACAAAGGATTAACCCTTAA
>NW_005070732.1:0-481 GCF_000277835.1 Geospiza fortis | reverse complement strand
AGAGGCCATGGGGCATTCCCCTGGGGGCTCTCAGATTTTTGGAGGACATTGCCTCCTTTTTATCCCAATTTCCCTCTCTTTTTCCCCATTTCTGAGGTACCTGAGAGGCTCAGACTTCCCAAAAGGAACACCACCACAACATTCATTTTAATACCCGAAAAGCCAATCCCAAAATCCACGTTTTTTCCCCCAGGACAGGATGTGGGGCTCGGGGCAGCGGCTGGCGCGCGCCTGGCGCGGGAATTCGGCGAATTGCAGCGCTCGCTGGAGGAGCAGCAGCGGTGACCCCGCCGTGATGAGCATCACCACATTTTGGTGACCCCGACGTGATGAGCATCACCACAACATTTCAATACCATAAAAAGCCAACCCAAAAATCCGCGTTTTTTCCCCCAGGACAGGGCGCGGGGCGAGGGGCAGCGCCTGGCGCGGGAGTTCCAGGAGCTGCGGCGCTCCCTGGAGGAGCAGCAGCGGTGACCCC
>NW_005070731.1:0-481 GCF_000277835.1 Geospiza fortis | reverse complement strand
ATCATTGCATTACTCATCTATCACAATATGTTTTCGATATTTAAGTTAAAGCTTCTATTTGCTGCAACAGTCTCCAGGTTTAAACAAGTACTATAATAGATAAAATCAAACTTATACTAAGATAAGTAAAACAATAATTGGATGAACTAAGGTATTGAGCAAGCTGGTTGCTGTTGGAGACCAGTCAAAAAGCACATCTCACCAATGATGGGATGGGTCTTCTTCTAATCTTTTAAACACTCTCCGTATAGTCTCTGTGTCATGGTGTATTGTAATCAAAGTTCTCTTTTCTTCATCTTTAATTTATCTAAGAATTTTCTTTAATTCATTATGTTTCAACAATTGGGCAACTAAAGTTAAATTCATCTCTATAGGCACAGGTGATATTTCTTGGACAGTAGTGAAATTTGGTTTTATATGTTTATATGATACAACAGATGCCGGATAGGAGAAGTCACATCCTTCGATTTTGACAAAGTTA
>NW_005070730.1:0-481 GCF_000277835.1 Geospiza fortis | reverse complement strand
ATCCCCTCCTCCACCCCAGAGGCTGCCTCAGGTGTGACGCTGACATTACCCACCTCCAAGGTACAACCCTGGACATGATGCACGACTAGAGATACTCTACTAAAAACAGAGTAACTAGCGCAAAACCAGTAAACAAGTAAGTTAAACATGGGGACAAGTTAGCAAAGGTTCCACTGTAACTTCTGGGTTTGACTGACTGATCAGGCTGAACCTGTCAGAACTGTACTCTATGTATGGTGATTGTTTATCACAGTTGCTTGGAATACATTTTTTGCAGCCAGATCCTATCACCAGCAATCTTCGCACCTTAGCCTGTCACAGCTTTCTATTACAATAATAAAAGATTATTGTTCTGTAAACTGTCTTTCAAGCTGTGAGTTCTTCAAGAACATTAACAGTGAGTAAATTACTTGAGTGTGCAGCCCTGAGAGAGGGTCTGTCTAATGCTTTTGGTGTGCATTCCTGGATCTTTGTTTCTGCT
>NW_005070729.1:0-481 GCF_000277835.1 Geospiza fortis | reverse complement strand
GAGGCAGGATCATAGTAATCTATGATCTACTGGGAAGTCCATTCTTCATTATTCCTGGTCTGTTTTCCTCCTATTTCAGTTCATTTTCTTCTGCTCAAAGTTCCATAAAGAGGTCATCCTAAATATTCACCTTTGCTCCTCGGTAGCAAAAAGAATGCAGGTTGTATAATTCCAATTGTACAGGTACCTCTCCATCTCTTTGATAATTCATTATATGCCCTTTTACCACATATCCAAAATAATCCATTTGAAGCTTTCCAATTTTCAGCCATCTGCCCCGGATTTTCCGCATATCCTTTAAGATCTTTTACCTCCTCAAAAGGATTAGCATGTGTTACACTTTTCCAGCAAACAGTCCCATTGGTACAATTGATAGACCAATAACCTGTTGGTGGTTTCGGCCACCAGGTCGTAAAAGTGGAGCTGTTGGTATATATCATCTTGCAGAGGGTACGTCCTACGTATGTAGTAAAATTGTTTC
>NW_005070728.1:0-481 GCF_000277835.1 Geospiza fortis | reverse complement strand
CAACATGAAGACATCGAGGTCAGTGAAAAAGAAATTAAGTCCCAGATGGGAGAGAGGAGGAGATGCCTTGTTTTAGAGATGAAATCCTCTTGTAAGCTATGGAGAAAAGACTATTTTTCCCTATAACACATGAAACTATGGGGAGATGAAGGGTTCAAATTGATAGCAAGCAAAGGCCTCCATACCAAAGTAAGCAGATTTTAAAGTAGCTGTGATCCCATGAAAAGTTTGAACAGAGAAAGAGAGTAGTCCTCTGCCCCCAGGAGGAGATCTCTGTTCCCAGGGATGAAGATGATTTTAGAGATAGATAATGAGAACTTTTGCCTTTGAACAGCTTATCTTTAAAACAATACCTCATAAGTTAACATGGCCCATCAACAAGCTGAGGGAAGGCTTGTGGAAAATTGCAGGGACTTCATGATTGCAGGGTTCCCTGGGCGGCTGTTATCAGTGAGGGAATTGAGAGCCATGAGAGAACTGT
>NW_005070727.1:0-481 GCF_000277835.1 Geospiza fortis | reverse complement strand
TCAAATTGAACCCTTCATCTCCCCATGTCTTTCATGTGTTACAGGGAAACAGTGTCTTTTCTCCACAGCTCTACAAAAGGATTTCAGCCCCAAGATCAAGGCATCTCCTCATCCCTCCCATCTGGGATTTGACTTCTTCTTCACTGACCTCGGTGTCTTCATGTTGCTCCTTTACATGCTTGCATCTTGTTCCTTTCTCTCTCTCGAGGGAGGATTGAAGCACTGAAAGAGTTAACATCTCACCCAGGGCCTGCATATAGTAAACCTGACCCAGGTTGGGCTGGGTGCTACAGACAGCGGGAACTGCGGCTGGGGGGTGGCTAGGATCTAATCAGCCAGGCCAGAACTCAGCAGCAGCATGCTGGGAGGGGTGAGGGTGGGTGTGTGGGTGTGTGTGTGGCTTCTCCTTCCCCCTGCCCAGTCTGCCCGGTGGTTGAGGTGGTTGAATAGCAGCAAGATGTTAGAAATTGCAGCTATGGCC
>NW_005070726.1:0-481 GCF_000277835.1 Geospiza fortis | reverse complement strand
AATCGGCATTGCAGTTACTTCTCGCAAAGTGTGTAAGCGCAAGCCTCCTTGCCTCAGGATCTCCCACCTGCTTTTCCACAGAGGCAGTCAGCCTCTCTGCAAATTGTAGGAAAGACTCATCAGCCCCCTGGATAACAATTGCAAATGATTCCTTTGGAGCAGCCAGTTCTATGGTCTGAATCAACGCTGCCATGCCTGTTGTCTGGCACTGGTCAAGCACAAGGGGATCGAAGCCAACCTGCCCATTGGGACCAGCATAATTGCCTGTGCCCAAGAGCACATCAGTGCCAATCACACACCTGGGATCCTGCAGACCCAGCATAGCATTCCACTCCAGCGCTCTGACTGTCAACTGAGTCCATTTAGACTCAAAAATGTCGTATTCTACAGGCTGAAAAAGAACCCAAGCCAGACTTCAGATGTCATAAGGTGTCAGCAAATCAGCAGCAAACACTTGAAGCAGCTGCATGACTTCAACAGA
>NW_005070725.1:0-481 GCF_000277835.1 Geospiza fortis | reverse complement strand
AAGTAAATAACAGTCCAGAACTATGAGAAAGAGTGAAGAGGAAAGAGATGCCGTTATTTAATCCCATGTTTGTCCAACAACCACTCCTCATCTTCCCGCAGCAGATTAATATGTTTTATTTGGGAAGCAAGAAATCCTCAGCCAGTGTAGGATGTCACGACTATATCACAAGACATCTCTTCCTCCACATGCTCCTGCCTCTGGAGTTCACATCTTCCTTTGGCCTTCCCAGCCACTTACAAGCTTTTTCTGACTCTCCCTGACATCCATTCAAAGTCCTGCCAAAATTCTGGATCTCTTCTGTATTGCTGTAAAGGCTGTTGGAGGCTGCACTCTGCACTGTGGCACACACGACACTGCCCTTTGGAGGACTTCCAGAACTGGACACCTCTCCCTTTTGTGCAATTCTCAAGCAGAAGTGACTTGAGCTCAACAAACCAGCCTTTGACTGGGAATGCCTCTAATTAACTGGAATCCTTTC
>NW_005070724.1:0-481 GCF_000277835.1 Geospiza fortis | reverse complement strand
AAAAGAATAGGTTCCATGGTATATCTTGGCTTCTTTTAGACTATTTTCTTTCTTGTTAACAAGTTAGATTGTAATTTGAATTTTGAGCTGTAATACATTCTGAAAGTATGAGTTCTTGTGTAAAACAAAGCTGTTACTTTGGTGTGCATTAAATAGTATTGTCTTTAACCTTTAGAATTAACCATTTCTTTAATCTTTAGGACTATTAAATGTTGCTGGTTAGTGATGTATCCCCTAAAGGTCTTTGTATTGAGAGTCATGTTAGTGTAATTAAACTGCTTTCTTTCCAGTACTCTCAGTTTAGACCTGACTTAAACATCATGTGAGAATTGAAAGGAAGCTAAGTGTCGTTCAGATTGGGTTTTGCATCCAGCTGTAAGAGAATGACAAAATCAAAACATTCTGGGAGGTTCACAGCTGTTTAACAGTTTACTGTAAAAGTATTTTTAAATAATAACTTCAATTTACAATGCTAATACTT
>NW_005070723.1:0-481 GCF_000277835.1 Geospiza fortis | reverse complement strand
GGCAGAGCTCCAGCCATTCCCTCAGGTAAATCATTCTCTGTTAAGCAGAGAATTTTGGACACTTTTGGACCAAGCTTTTGGTCACTGGAGAGTCAGAACAGGTTTCTGTGTATTGAATCAGGGTTTTTCAATTTCAATGGCTTTGAGATACCTTTAAAATGTGAAGTGAAGTCAATCTTATGCCAAAATCCACAAAGGCAACTGAATCTGCCACTGCAGGAACAGTGCAAAGGCCAGAGCTGTGCTCTGAGCTTCACTCATCTCCCATTTGCGCTGAGTTTCCAGCTTCAGAAGAAAGAAATTGTTCTTTCCATCAAAAACTTACATTCAGTGGCAAAGGGCACAACTCCCCAAAGCTCTGGGTCAATTTTACACAATTCCTGCCAAAGCCAGTCCCTAAAAAGAACACATCTCCCACCTTCTGGGACCCAGCCCTTACTGCACTGCAGGGTTGCAGTGATGCCCATGTGGTACCCATGTG
>NW_005070722.1:0-481 GCF_000277835.1 Geospiza fortis | reverse complement strand
TTTTAACCCAAAATTCACTTTTTTCCCCCACGATTTTAACCCAAAATTCCCATTTTGTCCCCACGATTTTCACCCCAAATTTCCCATTTTAGCACCTTTTTTCCCACAATTTTCACCCAAAATTCCCACTTTTTCCCACGATTTTCACCCAAAATTCACATTTTTTCCCATGATTTTCACTCAAAAATCACATTTTTAGTGCCTTTTTTCCCATGATTTTAACCCAAAATTCCCCATTTTTAGCACCTTTTTTCCCATTATTTTCACCCCAAAAATCCCACTTTTCCCCACGATTTTCACCCAAAATTCCCATTTTTAATGACTTTTCCCCATTATTTTAACCCAAAATTCACTTTTTTCTCCCACGATTTTCATCCCAAAATTCACATTTTTAGTGCCTTTTTTCCCCATGATTTTAACCCAAAATTTCCCATTTTTAGTGCCTTTTTTCCCATTAACCCAAAATTCACTTTTTTCTCCC
>NW_005070721.1:0-481 GCF_000277835.1 Geospiza fortis | reverse complement strand
TATCCCAGGTTTGTCTTCAATCATTCTTAGTTTACTCTTGCAGTGCAGAAGACTAATCTTGTTACCCTGCAGAATCTGGGCTTTAAAATAAGATGCTACAATGAAATAAGAAATCGAAACAGGTCAAAACTGCAATACTTCAACATGACTAAAGCACATTGCAAACACTTCATAGAGAAAATACAGCAAACTACAGCAGCTATAACTGATCAAAACAGAATTGGGCTTTATGAGTTTTTTGGTCCTCAATTAGAAATCACCTATTTTACACATTCAAAAATACATTTACTAAAACAGCAGAATGAGGTTCCAAATTTTTGTGCTAAAAAGGAACCTGTTATTTAAGCTAGTCTGTACTTTTTCTGCAGCTATAAGTGTCTCCTTGAAAAATTAGGTGCAATCCTTTCTGCTGTTTTTTCACACCATTCAAAAGAAAATCCGCATGAGGGTGTATAAATCCAGTTCATCAGATTTTTTTTTT
>NW_005070720.1:0-481 GCF_000277835.1 Geospiza fortis | reverse complement strand
GATTCTTGGGGCTCCCTCGTTAAACTTTGGGTCACTTTTAGGACTCTCGGAGAGATTATTTAAACATTTAAGGGAAAATCCTGAGGGAATCATGAGGCCCCTCATGGATTTGCGGGGTAGAAATGGGTTTGGGGGATGGAATTGAGGGATTTTTGTGGGATCAAAAGGGGATTTAGGGTGGGTTTTGGGTTGTTTTTCCTCAGTTTCACCTTTGCCATGCCGGCTCCTCGTCCCCCGGCCCGGCCCGGGAGCCTCCGGGACCCCGAAGTTGCCGAATTGTTCCTCAAAGATGATCCCGAGAAGGTTTTTGGGGAGCTGCGAGAGATCGGGCACGGAAGTTTCGGGGCTGTGTTCAGTGTGAGTGAGGAAAAAACCCAAAATCCGGCTGAAATTTATCCTAAAACAGCCCCAAAATCCAATAAAACGCCTCAGAATCCACCCGGAAGAGGCAAAAACTTCTAAAAATCTGCTTAAAATGTGG
>NW_005070719.1:0-481 GCF_000277835.1 Geospiza fortis | reverse complement strand
ATAGAACCAATTCCTCCAATTGCCACACACTGCAAGATAAGAAGGGACAGGAGTCCTGGCCATTGACCGGCCATGGAGTGGGGTTGATGCACTGGGACCCCCAAGCCAGGTCAGGCACAGGCCTCAGGGAGTCTGGGCCAGGAGCCAGGGCTGACAATGAGGAGGGGTGCCCGGCTTCTCTCCTATCCTTTCCTATCCTATCTCAACCCCCCACTGTGTTCAGTTTTGGGGTCCTGGGGGAGTGGGACCACCTCCTGTGCCCTGGTGTGGCCAGGCTGCAGGCAGTGGTGCTGCTGGGGATGTCACCTCCCCCACTCCTCACTGCCCTGCACTCAGGATGTGAGCACTCCAGGGACATTGAGCAGGCTCTGTCCATGACTGCCAGCCTGAACACGGCAGCAGACTCCGGTGTGGGACATCTCCCTGGGAGTGCTCTGCTGCATGGAATCCTGCATGGGTGTCCTGGGTTGACTATATGATG
>NW_005070718.1:0-481 GCF_000277835.1 Geospiza fortis | reverse complement strand
GGCACGTTCCACCCAGTAATATTGGGACTTTATTCCAATACTCTGGCAGATTAAGATGAGGTGAAGGAAAAGGTGTTGGGTTCTGCTAGAGGGTTTTGGTCCAGAGCTTTATTCCTGGCCCACAAGCCACTGAATCCAGCAACAGCGCTAACAGAACTTCCCAAACCACGTGGTTGCTACGTCTTTTAACCCCGGGGAGAGGGAAGGGGTAGGGATCCCACCAACCAGGTAAGGGGGGGGAAGTCTCAGGGGACAAATGACTCCTGGATGGCCCAATGTCCCCAGGACTGAAAGGCATCTTTTGAACTCTGCCAATCACTCGACACCCTTCTGGAATGCCAAGATTGACAGCACTCAGCAGGGGGCAAGGGAGAGGGAAGGGAGTGGTGGTTGGTACCTGGGGACCAGAAAACTGAGGCAAGTTATGACATCACACTGCAACATCTCTCCCTTGTTTTGTTTAAAATTAAGAGGACTGGGT
>NW_005070717.1:0-481 GCF_000277835.1 Geospiza fortis | reverse complement strand
CGCACCAGGGCCTGGGGATACCCGAAAATACAGAAATTTACACAAAATTAATAGAAAATTAACCCGAAATTAACCCGAAATTAACCCTAAATTAACCCCAAAATAACTGCTGAACTGCCCCAAAAACTGCCCCAAAATTAACCCAAAAACTGCCCCCCAGAGAACATCCGCACCAGGGCCTGGGGACACCCAAAAATACAGAAATTTACACAAAATTAACCCGAAATTAACCCTAAAATAACTGCTAAACTGCCCCAAAAACTGCCCCAAAATTACCCCAAAACCACCCCAAAATTACCTCCAAGAACATCCCAACCAGGGCCTGAGCAGCCCAAAACCACCCGAAATTAACCCAAAATTAACCCCAAAACCAGCCCAAAATGAACCCGAAATTATCCCCAAATTAACGCAAAGTTACCGCAAAAACTGCTCTAAAACGAACCCCAAATCACCCCCCCAAAAATAACCCCAAATAACCCCA
>NW_005070716.1:0-481 GCF_000277835.1 Geospiza fortis | reverse complement strand
GGTGGCACTGGGGGAGGGGATGGGACAGCAGAGGCCCTGCTCCATTCAGGGTCTCTGCTCCAGGAGCAGCTTCACTGTCTGCAGGGACAGCAGAGGGAGCAGGAAAAGCTCCAAACCACAACATGCAGGGAAACCAATGTCAGTGGCAGGTGCCAAGGGAGGCAGGGCTGGGAACCAAGCCTGGCCTGTCACACACAGGGAGAGCTGAGAAGGTTGATCCCAGCGAGGTTCTGTGCTCTGGAGCTGCTCAGCTGGGAACCTGCAGGACAAAAGGGGAACGGGCCCAAACTCTGCCAAGCTCAGGCCTGGCCAAGCAGACCCAGAGCCAGAGACAGGAGCCAGAGCTGGGCTGTGGGAGTGTGTGCTGCACGGGCTGAGCGCCAGGGACTGGGGACACCTGGGCTCGGTGTGCTGCCCCTGGAGTGCCGTGGTCTGTAAGAAATAACGGTGTAATCATTGTTATGAACTGAATTTTGTTAAA
>NW_005070715.1:0-481 GCF_000277835.1 Geospiza fortis | reverse complement strand
CACAGTCCCCAAGGGACAGTCCCACCCCTGTGCTGGTGCACAGTTCTAAGCATTAAAACACCTGAAGCTCTTCCCCTTTTCCCCTGTTCACAGCAAACTGAGTCTCCTGGGTGCTCCTGAGCCCTGGGTGTGGTGCTCCCAGCTGTGCTGAGCTCTCACAGGACGGAGCTGGAAAGGTCAGGAGGGCAGGTGGGGTTTGGGGACACCCCAGTGACAGAGAGTGGGGCAGAGTGTGGGGCCAGAGCTGCTTTGCCAGCCCAGATCCCAGGGTTTGCCCAGCACTGGGCACTGACAGGGACTCTGCCCCCACGGAGCGTGGCTGGGGTGGGGCCCTGGCTCTGGGCACAGGAGGGAAACAGGGGAGGGCACTTGGCCCCTCTCAGGGAACAGCGCCAGGGAAGGGGCCACAGGAGAGCTGTGCCAGCCATTTGGCTCCTTAAAGGTTAATGGGAGGTGTTCCTGGACATTCTCTTATCAAGGA
>NW_005070714.1:0-481 GCF_000277835.1 Geospiza fortis | reverse complement strand
ACGTGATGAAGGAGAGAAAGTTAAAAAGATACGGACTTTGGCTAGCTCAAGAATGACGTGGTGGCTCCTTGTTCACCTATTGAGAACTTTGTTTCTTTCTTATGACCAATGGGCAGTGAATGTGTCTGTTAAGTAAATGTAAATATCTTGAAAAAGTATAAAGGCAACATGTTGCTATAATAAATCCCTCTTATACACCCTTCTGATGGAGTTGTAGTGCTTTGCGCTGTGTTGCTCTCTATAGCGACATCTGGTGGACTCGGCAGTTAGGTTAAATCTGCCACAGTCATTCACTTTCGGGGACTGAATTGTGGAGTACTAAACCATATCTGCTGCTGTATAAAGTAAAAGAGATCCATCAAAATTGTATGGTTAGTGTGAACACTCTCACTCTCTATTGTAAAATACTTAATAAGATATAAACCAGTCTTAGTAACAAAATTAAATAAAGCCCTTATACCATCTTGGAATGGGAAAATAT
>NW_005070713.1:0-481 GCF_000277835.1 Geospiza fortis | reverse complement strand
AAAAAAAAATAATTATTTTGAGCAGTATTAGGACAATATATATATTCTTTCCCAAAAAAAGTATACTGTAATTTCCTTTTGTTCTGTCCAAATGTTCTCCTTTGAGAATAATTTTGTCCTTCAAGCAGAGTAAAATCAATTCAACATGCAATTTTACTTCATTTTCATACTGCTATGAAACTGCAGTATCTCTTCTAACCATGTACATATATCTGTTTGTTTGAACTTTGAAAAGGTTATCATGTCTGATCCTTTGGGGGTGTCTGAGTTTATGCACTGGTCTGCAAAAAAGTAATCCTTCCTAGCACAGGAAGCCATGTCCTCTTTGCAATAAGAAACAACCAAATGTTTCAGACACTCAGACTTAATGAGAAGTACCTGAAAAGTTTTTAATTTCTTAAAACTCTGATGTAAAAGTAATTGCGTGTTTTTTCTCTAACTGCTTTTTTTGTAGCACAGAAATTTCAATTGTATTTTCTTT
>NW_005070712.1:0-481 GCF_000277835.1 Geospiza fortis | reverse complement strand
GTTTTCAGAAGTATTTACAGGACATAACAGTAAAATAGATTTAATACTTGTTTGTACCTGTTTGCATTTTTTGTATGAAAGAACAGCTTAAGGCTTCATAATCAGGCTGCTCTGGCACATTCTAAGCCTTGCAAATTAGTCATTTAGCTCAAGTTAATTACAGCATTAAGCTCTAATTAATTACATTAAGCTGTAAATAATTACATTAATATGTAATTCACATATTAAGCCAGTCTGAAACTGGTACAACTGGAAGCTTCAGGCAAGATTGGTGGGGTCTCAGTCCTGGCAAGAACTTCACATGTTTAATGAGGCTTTACATCTTGATGTGGTATGAGCACCGGCTGAGGGGTGGGAATGCCACACAACCTGCAGACTGCAAGTCAGTGCATTGCAAGGTAACATTCTGGGTATCTAGTGCATCTCCAACTCACTTTTCTGAGAAGTCTTAGAATGGTTTGTGTTGGAAGGGACCTGTAAA
>NW_005070711.1:0-482 GCF_000277835.1 Geospiza fortis | reverse complement strand
GGATATACTGGGAGGGTCTGAGACCATAAGGTTGTGGGACTGGGACCAGACTGGGAGCCACTGGGAATGTGCTGGGGGAACTGGGAACACACTGGGGGCAAGTGGGAGTGACTGGGGCCCTGCTGGGAGAGACTGGGATCATACTGGGAGTGCCTAAGTCCATGCTAGGGACAACTGGGAGAACTGGTTCAGCCGTCCTGGTCCGGATGGTCCCAGTCCATATTTAATCCAAGTCCATATTTGATCCTAGTTTATATAATCTCAGTCCAGTTTATCTCAGTCTGTAGGATCCCAGTCCATATTTGATCCCAGTCCATACTTGATCCCAGTCCAGTTTATCCTAGTCTGTATGGTCCCAATCCATAGGATCCCAATCTACAGGATCCCAGTCCATATTTGATCCAGTCTATATAATCTCTGTCTACTTTATCCCAGTCAGGATTATCCCAGTCCACATTTGATCCCAGCCCATATTTGATCCC
>NW_005070710.1:0-482 GCF_000277835.1 Geospiza fortis | reverse complement strand
TTGGGTATTTTGGGGTCAAAAATCCCATTTTGGGGTCACTTAGGGCATTTTTAGGGTCAGCTATTCAATTTTTAGGGTCAATTTTTCAATTTTTGGGGTCGCTAATTTCATTTTTGGGGTCATTAAATTTCATTCTTAGGGTAATTTATTTAATTTTTGGGGTCGTTTATCTCAGTTTTAGGATCAGTTACTCAATTTTTGGGGTCAATTTTTCTGTTTTTGGGGTCATTAAATTTCATCTTTAGGGTAATTTATTCAATTTTGAGGATAATTTATTCTATTTTTGGGGTCAATAATCCAATTTTGGGGTCGCTTAGGGCATTTTTGGGGGTCATTTATCCCATTTTGGGGTCATTTATGGCATTTTTGGGGTCAATAATACAATTTTTGGGGCAATTTATCCCATTTTGGGGTCATTTATTTCATTTTTGGGGTCGTTTAGGGCATTTTGGGGTCATTTATCCCATTTTGGGGTCATTTAT
>NW_005070709.1:0-482 GCF_000277835.1 Geospiza fortis | reverse complement strand
CAGCCCCAGGCACTGCAGCACAGCCCCCGGGGAGCTTGTGCACAGCAAGCAGGGTCAGAGCCCAGACCCAGATTTGTTTCTGCCAGGCTCAAAGTGGCAGGTTGTGCCTTGGGAAAAGAAGCAATCTGGATTGCTGGGAAGCAGGAGCACGTGAGTGTCCAAGAGAACAGGCAGAGCTGGGGTTTTATTGGGGAATTGTCCCAGTTTCCTCCTGAAAGCATTCATTGGACTGCAATGTGTTGCCATGGGGGAAACTTCTCATTTTAATCAGAAGGAAATATAAAAGGGCCAAAGATCCACTTGCCCCATGGGGACTTTGGGCTGTTTGCAGGGCAATCTGTTGGGTTGCTCAGCTCCAGACATCTCCCATGGACAGGTGTTCAGAGGAAATTCTGATTTTTTTTATTTTTGAACAGATTCCTTTGCTCTTTCTGTAGTGATTGGTGCCAAACTTCGGACAAGGGATGGAGGGACAAGACACA
>NW_005070708.1:0-482 GCF_000277835.1 Geospiza fortis | reverse complement strand
CCTTTTGAAAAGATCCAAGTGGATTTTTCTGAACTATCGAAAGTGGGAAGATAGAAGTTTTTGTTAGTAATAGCAGACCAATAACTCATTGGGTAGAGGCCTACCTTGTGGAACAAGCGACAGCACATTTTGTTACAAAGATTATTTTAGAAGAAATAATTCCACGATTTGGGATGATTAGAGTGATTGATTCGGATCAGGGTTCCCACTTTACCTTGAAAGTGTTAAAAGAAGTAATGAAAGCTCTAGGGATGTCTTGAGAATAACATACCCCTTGGCCCCCTCAGAGTTCAGGGAGAGTAGAAAGAATGAACCAGACCCTAAAGCATCCGCTAGCAAAACTAATGATTGAAACAAAACTATCTTGGATTAAGTGCTTACCATTGGCATTGTTAAATATTCGAACAATGCCAAACTCAGAGAATGGGATCTCCCCATATGAGATGTTGTGTAGAATGCCATATTCTCAAGAGATGCCAGTG
>NW_005070707.1:0-482 GCF_000277835.1 Geospiza fortis | reverse complement strand
CTCCAAAAGCCTATGGCACTTAGGAAAGCTTGTGTCTCTTCTTGGTTGGTGGAGACATTGCTGTGATCTTGTTGATGACATCTGTAGGAATCTGATGCTGTCCATCTTGCCACTTCCTCGCCGCTGGTGGCACCCCAGGGGGTGCAGGCAAAGGCAGAGAAGTATGCCTATGGGGATTCCTGATGGGCCTGAGCCTAGCCGTGTGCGGGACGTTTAGTCTGCACATTGAGACCCCACTCCATGCCAGGGAACAGAGCCCCGCGGACGAGTGCAGTAGGTGCACCCAGATTGTCCTGGATGGGCAAGGAGGAGGGGGGATCTCAGCATACCGAGCCCTGGGAGACTGCATCGTAGAACAAGGCAGGTATTGTGTGATAAACGGCACTTGGTTGAAATTATGCAGATTGGGCAAAGAGGTGGTGTGTTTTGATCCAGAACCGAGAGCTAAGAACGGGCGGTCAGGCAAGCTCAGCCACAGAATA
>NW_005070706.1:0-482 GCF_000277835.1 Geospiza fortis | reverse complement strand
TGCAACCTTTGATAATGATGTCTGCAACAAGCTCATACAGACCTGAAGCTGTTTTTCGGGACCTGAAAGACAAAAATATCCACTCCAAAATATGCAATTTATCTTCCCATTTATCATTCCATTGACACAACAATCCGCATGGTAATTCATCATCTCTCAAAATAAATAATTGCATACCAACAGAAACATCAGTCCTGGTAACAAATTTAAATATCAAGGCCAATTCAACTTCTTCTACAGCCTTTTTTGCTGCATCAGTCAAATGTTTCTCATCGGTAGAGGAAGTTATCCCCGACAGTAAGTCATACAAAGGTTGCAGTTGATGATTGGTTCTCCCCAAGTATGGCCTAAGCCAACCTATTGCACCAACCAATTTCTGTACGTCAACAGCGGTTTTAATTTCAGTGTCCAATTTTACAGGTTGAGGTACAATTTGTGTATTGGTGATTATCAATCCCAAATATTTCCAAGGCATCTGTCTT
>NW_005070705.1:0-482 GCF_000277835.1 Geospiza fortis | reverse complement strand
TTACCACTGCGCTCATCATTAGTCAATATTTTCCAAGCAGAATTGTCCCTCTGGTAACTGTTGAGATTATAAAGCAATACAAGAACAACAAAAAACCCAGTGTTGGGTTTGTTTGTTTTTCAGTTGGAAGCTACACCACCAGGTTTATAAATAACACATTGTTTTGAGGCTAAGTTAGCTGGGAGATGGCTGTGGCAAAAAGGAGGAGTGGGGATGAGGTAGAAGTAGCAGTTGCTGAAGACTTTGCTGCCATCACATTCTTTATACTGATGCACTGTGGCCTCCATTTTAGCATTAAACATAAATGAGAGAAGGTGCTGTGAGTCATCCCCAAAGGATGTTTGCAAAGGGCTTTGAAATCCTCACAGTTACCTTGCAAAGAAATGTCCATGAAGAACAGGCATCTCTGTTGTTACCCTATGAGATTTTCCAGGCAGACAGCAATAAACAGGAATCACTGCAGGTCATGGCTAGTCATGAAA
>NW_005070704.1:0-482 GCF_000277835.1 Geospiza fortis | reverse complement strand
GCTTATCTGGTTCACCTCTGTTGATGGCAGGTAGAGTGAATGCAAACCTTTTTGTATCTTGCGGGTGTAAACTAATTGTAAAAAAGCAATCTTTTAAGTCTATAATTAATAGTGGCCAATCTTGGGGAAGCATAGCAGGATTTGGCAGGCCTGGTTGTAAGGCCCCCATTGCTTCCATTTGAGCGTTGACGGCTCTCAAATCATGCAACAAGCGATACTTTCCAGATTTTTTCTTGATTACAAAAATAGGAGTGTTCCAAGGGCTTGTAGATAACTTTAAATGTCCTTGCTGAAATTGTTCTTGAACTAATTGATGTGCTTGAATCAAATTTTCCCCTTTTAAAGGCCATTGCTTAACCACTACCGGCATGTCTGTAATCCAGGTCAGTGGAATGGGGAAAGTCCAAGCAATGGCGACTATCCCAAAGGGTGTTCATTGGATAAAACTACGCCAAGTTGTGCAAGCACATCCCTTCCAATTA
>NW_005070703.1:0-482 GCF_000277835.1 Geospiza fortis | reverse complement strand
ATGGGGAAAAAAATCCCAGAATTCAGGAAAATTCACAAAAAAAAAAAAAAACTAAAAACATTCTCCAAGAAATCGCTCAAAAAGGGAGGGAAAAATCCCAAAATTCAGGAAAATTCACAGAAAAAAATCTAAAAACGTTCCTCAAGAAATCGCTCAAAAATCGATCAAAAAGGGTGGGAAAAGGGGGGAAAAAAATCCCTAAAGTCAGGGAAATTCAGAAAAAATTCCCAAAGTCAGGGAAATTCAGAAAAATATTCCCCAAAGTCAGGGAAATTCACAAAAAAAATTCCCCAAAAAATTCCCCAAAAATCACTCAAAAACGGAGGGAAGATGGGAAAAAAAATCCCAGAATTCAGGGAAATTCCCCAAAAAAATCCCCAAAGTCAGGGAAATTCAGAGAAAAAATTTAAAAAGAATTCCCAAGCAATCGGTCAGAAGTCGATCAAAACCGGAGGGAAAATCCCCAAAAATCCCTGAAAATC
>NW_005070702.1:0-482 GCF_000277835.1 Geospiza fortis | reverse complement strand
GTGTTTGTCTAAGGTAGAATCAAGTGTATTTCTTCTTCACTGACAAAATTGATAGAATCTTGACCTATCTTGACAGACTTTTGAAACTTGTGTTTCACAATATGCCTGGGAACATTTTATAAGGTAAGATCTTCAAAGAGATGTTGCAGCTCAAATATCTTTGTATCATGTCTGGAGAAAGCAACTTATTAAGTGTACTTTGAGCCTCTGACACCCTGGAAGTGTGAAGGGTGGTGAGAGTGTTTTCTGCTCGCTCCTATCTTGTCACTTATCTGGAAACCTGTCAATTATTTGAGTCGGCCCTGGCATGTGGATATTAGGAAAACTGGTATACATGGCAAAGAACTGGCTAGTGTGAGAGTTGAAATGTGAGAAATTGCTTTGTGAATGATGGTAATTTTATGGTCATTAGTTCTGTTTTGTGTGCATGCAGGAATCCTGCTCATGTCTATATGACTTCTCAGGGTGTCAAGATGTTCACC
>NW_005070701.1:0-482 GCF_000277835.1 Geospiza fortis | reverse complement strand
CCAACCCAAACCATTCCATGGTTCTGTCCTTTCAGTTCTTCCTGTCTCAGACTACCAGGACTATCCTGGTCTTCTTTACCAAACAAGTTCACTGAGGTGATGGTCACAGCTAAAAGCACTTTGCAGCCAAGGTCATGCCTCAGTGAGGTTAGGCCAAGCCATTAGGATAAAACAAATGACAAAAAAGAACAGAAAGAGAAGTTCTTTCAGTTCTCTTGGAGCACAGGTTGGGGGTTATTAGAAGTTTAATATTGCCTGGATTCTTCAAATGTATACCAGCTTGAAAGCACTAAGGAAAGAATTTGGGCTTGCTGAGGATGAAAACATGAAAGAGAAGACTTATCTTTAAAAAACACATTGCTCACCTTGGTGAATGTTTTCCCTTGGTATCCATCACCCAGCTCACAGGTACCCATGTGCGTGATCACTCCCCACGCTGGTGTGGGGATGGCAATGATGCCTTGAGAGGCTGCCCAGAACAG
>NW_005070700.1:0-482 GCF_000277835.1 Geospiza fortis | reverse complement strand
ATTCCATGGAAGATTGAAATTATTATTGATTTTGCATTTTATGATGTATATTGTGTAAGTTTGTCTTGCATTGTTCTACAGATTTTCTAACTGGCACACCTTTCCTTATGAATGCACTGTCCTTACCTAAATACTCTCATATGGAGGAACATGCTTCTGATAAAAGAGCACTAGGATGCCTTTACTTGACCTTTTATTTTTACTGATGCTTGGTCCTCTGAAATTAATGGGTTTTTTTAAATTAAAATGTGTTAATATTGTTCCCATGGGGTAAATCCTCAGACTCTTCCTGTCAGAGCTGTCACTAGTCAGCTATTCTCCTATCTGCCTTTAAGTAGTTGAATGTTGTGGTCTAAAAGTAGCACCTTCTATGTAGCCGTGCTCTTAGTTTCCAGTGTCATCGTGAATCCAAACACCCTCCTGCAAAGTACCATAGGTTCTGTAGTCAACTAAGGAAAAAAAGCAGTCCATCCATGCTTACT
>NW_005070699.1:0-482 GCF_000277835.1 Geospiza fortis | reverse complement strand
CAGGACTGCAACTCTTCCCAGTGGGAGAGTGAGATAAGAAAATGTTCCTCTATACGCTAAGAACAGAACAGGGGGTTGTGACATTTTACCCTCCTGCTTTGGCTTCAGGCAGCACAGGCCAGAAGATGTCATAAAGTAAGAACACAGTCAGTAAGGGGTGACTGTTTTTAGTCCTGTGATTGAAGAGATCTAAAATCTGAGAGGTCAGAACTGCTGTTGTGAAGTGTCTGTGGAGCTTTAGAGGCTGCAAATACCTCAGTTCCTGGGAGACTGATCAACAGCTGCTCCCCTGTAGAGCTCCTTTAGCAAGTAGTGGGAAATTGTCTGAGAATGGGTACCTTTTTCATTGGCCTTATTTTGTAGTGATAAAGGCCCTGGGCAATGCCTAACAATTGTATGGATTTAATGTAGCCCCCAAGGTCATCACACTGCAGAGAGGACATGCAAGAATTTGAATCTCAGAAAGAATATGAGGCACTTTG
>NW_005070698.1:0-482 GCF_000277835.1 Geospiza fortis | reverse complement strand
CCCCAGTGACCACTGTCACAAGTACCCACAGAGCAGGGCTCTCTCTGCAAGGCAGGACAAGACACCATGCTCTGGTCCGAAGCATGACAATGCACTACAGAAGCAGAGCAGTACATAGAAATCTGTCCATTGGTGAGGACAGCATGCAAAGATGACCACTGTGCTTGAAAACATGTTGATGGTTTATTTATAGCAGAAGGTTCAGTGTTCATGGTTCAACAGATGTATGTTGATGACTACCCAGAAGAACTTTTACTTTAGCAAAATATGTATGGCTTGCTTTGAGCTGTGCTGTGTGCTGTTCAGAAAGGAGCTACATTGATTTGTGTTGGGATATGGTGAGTAGTGACTCAGATCCAGCAAGGGAAGGGTTTCCCCAGCAGCTACCTTCCCTGTGCTCCTCAGCTTTCAGGTCCAAGTCATTGTAGACATGTTTCTGCCAGGTCCTGCCTGAGTAACCTGATCTCCTTTTATGACCAGGT
>NW_005070697.1:0-482 GCF_000277835.1 Geospiza fortis | reverse complement strand
GGGATTTAGGAACATGGGTTTGGGGTGGGAATAAAAGGTCTGGGGTCATGGATTTGGGGTCCATGTGCTGCATGGCCAGCGCTGCGTTTGGGGTGAAAAAGGGGATTTAGGAGCACGGATTTGGGGTGGGGAAAAAGGGATTTAGGAACATGGGTTTGGGGTGAGAAAAGGGGACTTAGGAACACGGATTTGGGGTGGGAATAAGGGATTTGGGGCGGAGGACACAGGTTTGGGGTGAGGGATAGAGGATTTGGGGTGGGGGGCACACACAGATTTAGGATCAGGGTTCCCCCCCGGATTTTGGGGTCCCCCCCAGGATTTTGGGTTTCCCCCGGGTTTTGGGGTCCCCCCCAGGATTTTGGGTTTCCCCCGGATTTTGGGGTTCCCCCCATTATTTAGGGCAGGGGTCTCCCCGGATTTGGGGTTGGATTCCCCCCGGATTTTGGGGTGAAGGTCACACACAGATTTAGGATCGGGGTTCC
>NW_005070696.1:0-482 GCF_000277835.1 Geospiza fortis | reverse complement strand
CTCAATCTTAATCTTTAGTAACTATTACGTCATATTTATTCTTTTCATTTAGAGGTTTATACAGATATACTTTTAAACAGCAGAAAATACTAATTCTTTGTGTCACAGCATATGTCGTAGTTGGGACTACCACCATACAACTTCAGAAGGCTTTAAACATTTAACCAGAGTTTACACTATACCTCATCTGAAGGTTTCAGGCATCTGCCCATACAGAGTAACATCATTGCATTTCACTAGGGATAACATTACATTTGGAGCTTGAATTTTTTTTCAATAAATTAGTTCTACACCAATGCATTTTCCTAATCATATTTCCCGGAATCCACGGGTTTATATAGTCAAATTCAGTAGTCTAATCCAGTAGTCAAATCCGGCTTCACAATCAGTAAACTACAAAGTGCACTTTGTCATTTCAATAAAGCATTCCACGTGGCCAAAATAGTCAGCTACTTTTCCAGTGTCTTGGTTTGGAAAGACAG
>NW_005070695.1:0-482 GCF_000277835.1 Geospiza fortis | reverse complement strand
TAAATCTGGGAGATGTCTCAGCAGGGAGAGTTGATGGTTTGTCTTTTTTCAAGTTACAGGCAAAAGCAAAAACTCTAGGATCATTTATCGACGCTGTGTTTGTTAATATAAATATCCCTGATCCTCCCAATTGGGGAAGTAGTAAATTTCCGCCCCAGAGTTTAGAAAGCCTCTGGCCTTTGGGAATACAAAAGAATCGATAAAGCCCATGCAGAACTCCTTTTCAGTCTGGATTGATGTGTGGTTGCTCATGGTTTATTTGCCACACTGAGCCTGTGCGTTTCGTTTTAGAGTAATTTTCAGTCCTTCTGTGGAAGTGACGATCCTCCAGTCATGGGGTTCTTCTACTGGTCTTTTTATTCTGATAGTGTGAGTCCATCCTCATTCCACAGTTCATACAGCCAATTCGGTGGTCAGCAACACCTGAAAGAGACCCTCCCCTTGTGAAGTTAAAGTGAATAATGATTTTAAAGGGTTAAGAT
>NW_005070694.1:0-482 GCF_000277835.1 Geospiza fortis | reverse complement strand
ATTAGAGTTTGGGCTGTGGCCAGGCCCCTAACTCTACCTGAAAGGGATGCTTGCCAACAAACCCAGATGTTTTCTGCATCAAAACTAGATTTAAGTAGTTTTGGCTTGGTCATTTGACCTTATTAAATGAAAACTGAACCTATTTTTAAAGTGAGCTTGGAAAATTGTTATCCGGACATGATTATCCAATCTTCCATTGATTTGAGGTTTATCAACTGTTGCAGACTCTGGGATGATGGTTCAGTGTTATAATGCTTAGTAATTATATAATTTCACATGTGTTATTGATTAGGTGTATTGTCTGATTAATCCCTAATTGCTGTCAGTTTCTTCTTCTCTACATACATTTTTCTGCTCTAGTATTTCCTCATGCTAATAATTAAAGGGTGTTAGTGGTGACAACTTATGTTGTTATCTTACATATGTCTATACAATTTTGCAAAACAGGGTTAATAAATATTTTGTTTCTCATATCAAGGCCC
>NW_005070693.1:0-482 GCF_000277835.1 Geospiza fortis | reverse complement strand
CCCAAAGCTTTGACCAGGCAGGGCTGACTCACCCTCCTCGATGGCTCAGGGCTCTGGTCACTGAGCTGGGTGAGACACCAGGCAGGGCTGGCGAACCTGTGTGTTCCCCAAGCTGGAGCAGAGAGGATTATGCAGCTTTTTTAAGGAAACACTCAGCAGTATCCCTGCGCTCCTGTGCTACAGTGATGGTGAGACACTGGGAAATACCACAGAAGGACACAGAGAGAAGGTCCAAGGGCACTTGCCATCCCCTCTGAGCACATCTCCTGGCAGCACACACCCACCTGTCTGTACAAGTGTGCCCTCCCCCCAGGGAAGGGTGGCTGAGCATTTCAGAACAGCCTGTGTGGTTTAGGAGGATGATTCCTATTTAGAAAGGCATCCCCAGAAATCCATGGTCCTTCTCCACTCTCCCAACAAACCAAACCAAAAATCCTCATGGAGGACAGTTCTGAGTAATCACAGAATCATTTAGTTTGGAA
>NW_005070692.1:0-482 GCF_000277835.1 Geospiza fortis | reverse complement strand
AGCTTTAACTTGATGCCAGACTTGAACTATAGGAGATCCTCCTGTTGTCATCAGTTTTCAGGCCTCAGTTCCCATGAAAGCTCTGTCTGCACCATTCTGCAGACATGGAGGCCACTCTGGCCACTGGGTTAAACATTTTAACACAAGAATTCTTTGGCATGGCCCTGTTGAACATCCACCTATAATTCAAATTCTTTCTCCCTGTCTAGGAGGGCCAGGGCAGGAGCCTCAGTTAATCTGCTTTTTAACTCTTGAAAATTCTGTGATTCCTCCTTGTGTCCATCCATCCAGTTTCTTGACTGGAGTGTTGTAGGGAGAGATCCCTGGCTCCAAAACTCTGCCTTTAACAGGGAGTCAGTAATAAGCTGTAAGCCCTTCCTTCCCTCTCTTGGAATAGGGTATTGATTTTAAATCAATACAAGCAACCTCTTGTCTTTGTTGCTTCAAAGTAATTTGGTGAGGCTCTATGTCTAATTTTCCCT
>NW_005070691.1:0-482 GCF_000277835.1 Geospiza fortis | reverse complement strand
CCCATTTTTGGGCCGATTTTAGGGCAGAATTTTCCCATTTTTGGGTTGATTTTTGGGCCGATTTTCCCCATTTCTGGGCCAATTTTGGGGCTGATTTTTGGGTCAATTTTTCCCGTTTTTGGGCCGATTTTTGGGCCAGTTTTCCCCATTTTTGGGCTGATTTTCGGGTTGTTTTTGACTTTGATTTTGGCTGAGTTTTGGGTCGATTTTTCCCATTTTTGGGCCAATCTTTGGGCTGAATTTCCCCATTTTTGGGCGGATTTTTGTGCCATTTTCTGGGTTATTTCTGGCTGATTTTTGGGCTGAATTTCCCCATTTTTGTGCCAATTTTTGAGCTGATTTTCTCCATTTTTGGGCCGAATTGGGGTGATTTTTGGGCTGATTTTTCGGCTGTTTTCTGGGTTATTTCTGGCTGATTTTTGGGCCGATTTTTCTATTATTTTTCGCGTGATTTCGGGCTGGTCTTTGTGCTGATTTTTATG
>NW_005070690.1:0-482 GCF_000277835.1 Geospiza fortis | reverse complement strand
CAGCGTCTCCAAGCCATCCATCCCCAGTGTGTTCCTTTGCTCAGAGCTGAGAGCATTACGAACCTTTTCCATGCATGGAAAATCATTTCATGGCCCATGAAGAAACGATTTTAATGAGATAGAAGTGCTCTGTGAAAATCCCATGGACAGGAGCCAGCAGTTCCTGAGGGATAGAGGTGCTTCTTCTACATCTCTATCTGCCCATGTGCTTACTTTTAAAATTATTTATAAACAAGTTTCTGAACTGATGGAACTGCTTCTGTCTGGGGTCAGTTGCACATTGTGTGTCTGCCATTTGCAACATCACAGTGCTGTCCCCTTACACCTCTTTTCTCACCAACATTCACCCAGCACATAACCCACACTGGGGTTTATGGCACCTCAGTAATTTCTCTGTGGTGCCAAATTTCTTCAATTTATCCTATACTATCTCTGGAGCAGACAGAATTGAAGGGGAAAATCCACAACTCACTTCCCAGCTG
>NW_005070689.1:0-482 GCF_000277835.1 Geospiza fortis | reverse complement strand
TTCAATCTCACTTAGAGTTTCCATATTGTCAAATTTTTTTGCCAGGCAATCATATTTATAAGGCTTTCCTGTTTCATCTTCCCCAGAATCTGCTCCTTTTCATTTTCACCACCCTCGCCCTGAAGTGGCGAACCAGACAGGTTTGTAACAGCCACCCTCACTGCAACCTTTGGCGCCCGAACAGGGACCCTGACACTCAGTCATGTCAGCTGGGGTTAGCTGATGGATAGGCCAGCGCTCCCCAGGATTTTGGATTGTGCCAAGCTGGCAGATTCATCATTGCTTCGAGGGACCTCGGCCAGGATCCACAGGGACAACGACAGATTCACCTGCGTAGGATTGCAGGTGGGCTTTGGGGAAATGCAAGACATTTATTGCCCATTTTGCCACTGTGTTTTTACAATATGCGCCCATGTCCCATAATTGTTTCGGGGTGTTCCGGTGGCTCTTCCCCATAAGGCGGAGAAAGAGAAAAATGGGCA
>NW_005070688.1:0-482 GCF_000277835.1 Geospiza fortis | reverse complement strand
AATAAAAATGGGACTAAAAATGGGGAATTTGGACTGAAAATGGGAATAAAAATGGGGAAAAATTGGGAAAATTGGGAACAAAATTTGGTCTAAAAATGGGACTAAAAATGGGGAATTTGGACTGAAAATGGGAATAAAAATGGGGAAAAATTGGGAAAATTGGGAACAAAATTTGGTCTAAAAATGGGACTAAAAATGGGGAATTTGGACTGAAAATGGGAATAAAAATGGGGAAAAATTGGGAAAATTGGGAACAAAATTTGGTCTAAAAATGGGACTAAAAATGGGGAATTTGGACTGAAAATGGGAATAAAAATGGGGAAAAATTGGGAAAATTGGGAACAAAATTTGGTCTAAAAATGGGACTAAAAATAGGAAAATTTAGACAAAAATGGGAATGAAAATGGGACTAAGAATGGGAAAATTGTGCCTTAAAATGGGAATCAAAATGGGGCAAAATTGGGAACAAAATTGGGTCTAAA
>NW_005070687.1:0-482 GCF_000277835.1 Geospiza fortis | reverse complement strand
GTTATTTCATGTCCTACAGTGACACAGCACGAGTGCTCTGCTGCAGAAAGAAAGGGCAGTCACAGTTTGCTGCCCTGCCCACAGTGTATTACTGTGCTGTCCTGTCAGATAAAGAAATCACCTGTGACTGACTTCAGGGCTAGTCTGAGTTACAGGGCAGAACCAGGCCAGTGGGAATCTGTGACACTTTTTCTACCCGGCAAATTCTAATTAAGCTACTGATATCCCCATGAGGCACAAGAGACACTACCATGGGTTGCTAAGTAGCAGAAAAAGGGAAATTACAGTGATGTGGTGCCAGTCTCCAGTTAGAGCCCTTAGTCAGAACACACTCAACAGGAAAAATGGCAGTCAGATGATGAAGGATTAAGTTCCAGATGATGCTAGAGATTCCAAGATAGCAAGCAAGGCCTGTATTACTCTTTCTGAAGTACATTTTAGACCCTAATTTAGTCTTTCTTTAAAGAACAAATATTTTTTTT
>NW_005070686.1:0-482 GCF_000277835.1 Geospiza fortis | reverse complement strand
TATATATATATATACACGAATATATGTATTCTTTTTATTTTAATGCCATCTAAGTAATCATGATACAGTAAAAAACCTGGCAACTGCTTCAAAGAAGCTGGAGTCTGAGGTGAAGAATGAATAGGTTTGTTCTCATGGGGTGAAAAAGAGCCCAAGGTCTGAAACAGATGGGAGCAATGTGAGCTGCTGTGAAATTACCTTCACCGCAGGGTCTGTGCAGTGATCTTGGGTGGGAAGGAAAGGGTTGAAAGAGAGCAGTGAGATGAATTTCTGAGTATATGTGTAAGGATGTTTGTACATGAGATGAGACACAGGAAGGCAGAAAAATGGTACAAAAATTGAGCCATCCAAAAACTGCTTAGTTATGAAGATTTTGTGCCTCCTCCCCCTTGTAGTACTTCTATGGTAGCTTGACTGATTTCAGGTGATAAACAGCTAATTAATCCCACAGAAAAAAAAAGAAATTAATCTCTATTATATAT
>NW_005070685.1:0-482 GCF_000277835.1 Geospiza fortis | reverse complement strand
GAAATTTATGGTTTCCCCCATTGCTTCTTTCGCCTCGCTGTATCTGGCCTTATCTACCATCAGGCCCACAGTTTGTTTGTAAAGACACCTCCTCATTCCTTTCAATCCCTCCTCTTCTTATTTTCTCAATAATTGTCTTTACAAACCTTAGTTATCATTGACTTTGTGTTCTTGGGTTCTTTTTGGTTTTGCAATTATTTGCAGTGACATCATTTTGTCTTTTTGTAGTAATTTCTAGATTAGCAGTCCTGGCTGCTACCTGTGTCTCCTTGATCACATGTTGAATAAGTTGCACTAAGCAAGGGATCATATTTGGTAAAAAGATGAGAGTTGCTACAGCACATAAGAGGAAAGAAAGCATTTGTTTAACCCATAGTCCACCAGGTAACCACAAAAACGTCCCATTCTTATCCTTTCCATGTTTTGACTGGTACATGACTGTCATGGTTTGAGACGAAGTAGGTTTTCTGGGATATGCTGTG
>NW_005070684.1:0-483 GCF_000277835.1 Geospiza fortis | reverse complement strand
TGAGGATTCTGAGTGCTGGAATCCTGCTAGGGCCTAGGGATTTCCTGCAGGCAACAACAGCAGAAATTGGACTTTTAACTGTCATGTTGAGGCCCCATAGGGCTGGTGCCTCTGGGAGAGTATCTGGCTGCTTGGCTCAGGGAAGCTCTATCTCTGGGCTTCTGCAGTGCTATGGCCGAGGGCACATGTGGTAGTGCTGGAGGTCACAGGGCTTTATTGGTTGATTTTCCCTTATTGGCAACGTGTGTTTGTCTTGTGAAATAGGTCTGCAGTTTTCTTGAGTTCTTCTTCAGTTCTACAAAGTCTTTTGGGCCAGGTGACATTTGGCTTTTTACAAGCTGCAAGGAGATGGTTATGTTATCCATGAAGTTGTGGGGGGCCATTTTTATACCGTGTTGCCAATGAACGAAAGTAAATAGTTTTAAAGCTTCTTGGTGCAGCAAAAAAACAGAAGGGGCAAGTTTCTGTTGATGCATTTAGCAA
>NW_005070683.1:0-483 GCF_000277835.1 Geospiza fortis | reverse complement strand
TTCTCTTGAAGAGACTGGTTGTACCTGTTTGAAATAACATTTAAAAATAGTTCTGGCAGCATGTAATTCATATAGAGAAGACATTAAATTTTGGAAATTGGAAGTCTTGCTTCAGAATAAAGACTACTCATAAGTAACTTTATTATGGTGAGTAATTATGGAGAAGTGCCTTGTAGATGCAATATCTTGGTCCATTTCAAAAACCACCCACATGTCTGAGTACAGCAGGTCTGAGGAGAGGCTGCAGACACTGTGAGACAAACATCCTGCTCTTCAGTGTGTGCTGAGAGTGACGTGCTGCAGTTAAGACTACACTCACCATCAGCTCCTTCTGGCATTCCAGTATTGTATTGAGATCAGCACTGGGATCTGTGACTTGTGCCTCATTCCTCCGGCTTTCAGCACTTGCTAACCACAGGATTAGCTTTTGGCTCTGGTCGTGGAAATCCTAGAGAAACAAAAAGATTGGCCCATAAGAGGAAA
>NW_005070682.1:0-483 GCF_000277835.1 Geospiza fortis | reverse complement strand
AAGATCTCCTGCCCTATTTATTTCACTACTACTACTAAGAGGTTTCCAAAATATATTAAAAAGACTCTTCCAGTTAAAAGCCTGGACCCTGGCCAAGTCCTGGCCTTAACTAGTAGAGAAAATTTTATGCACCAAAATTATATTCAAGTAATTTTGACTCACCAAATTTGGACCTATAATAGCTAATCCTCCTTTTAAGACAAACTTGGAAATCATACCCGGGAATGATTTTCCAAGCCCTCACTTTAAAAAATAAAGCTTGCCGATTACTACGGACTCTAAGTAATAGTACAATATTAAAGAAATTGATAAGTCATTGTTTTAAATCACCATTCTATTTTTCATGTGCTACTAATTGTATCTATTATCTGATTTATTTTTACTTAGTATAAGTTAATTGTTATGCTACATATTGTTTTGCTTTGATAGTACCTTCATGTTCATAATAAGAAACATACATGTTATTAAAAACCAAAAAATTAG
>NW_005070681.1:0-483 GCF_000277835.1 Geospiza fortis | reverse complement strand
AAAGCAGCAAGAGGGATTGCAGAAAAAAGCATTCTCCTAATAATTCCACAAAAAGAGATTAATTTGTCAGGGTTCACCCCGAAATATGACCAAGCAGACCACAAAGTTTCTTAAAGCTGAGATGACAGAGAGTAGATGGGCTGTTACACCAGCAAACCAGGTGGTAGTCCTACCTCTGATCCTTCGGGAATTAGCTCAGAGAGAACATGAAAACATACATTTTGGGGTTGAAAATCTTCTGAAACATCTAAAAAATGTAGTAAAAGAAAAGAGAATGTCTGATATTATACAATCAGCAGTGAGCAAATGCAAAATCTGCTGTAAAAACAACCCTGACATGAAAATAAGAGTTGTGTTAAGAGTAACAAAGGCAGGTGATCTTCCTGGAGATTACTGGCAAATAGACTTCGCAGCGTTACCACATAAAGAGGGTTACCAGTACATACTAGTATTAGCTGACACCTTCAGTGGATGGCCAGAAGC
>NW_005070680.1:0-483 GCF_000277835.1 Geospiza fortis | reverse complement strand
AGCTGAGGAATAACTGAATGAAACAGACCTGCCTGGTTGGAAAGATGCAAAATGTCTTGACACACTTTGTCCTCTGCTACTAGTCAAGGACACGTACAGATCTCTACTGATGACAGCCTTCCCTTCCATAAATCTTGTGGTTTTATTTTTCAGTACCAGCCTGGCCTTCTTCTCACACTCACGCTGCCACACAATGCTATGGAACTGCTGGATTGATGTGGTGCTAAAATTGCCTATAAGCAAGGTTATCAAATAAAAAGTGCTGCTTGGTTATTTTTCAGCATGCCTTTTTTTTTCCCCTCAGAGTAACTAGTCAAAAATCTAGCAATTTGTTAGACTAAATTTACTTCAACGCTGTTGCCAATCTGCTCAATATGACAGACCACATTGTGCATGGACACAAGCTTAAGACAGTATTTTACAATCTCTGCTTATTCCATTTCTAAGAGACATGGGAAATATATGACAGTCTCTCCTGCTTCC
>NW_005070679.1:0-483 GCF_000277835.1 Geospiza fortis | reverse complement strand
TTTCTTATTCTTCACTGGAGCTGTTGGTTTATTAAAACTGGCAGATCCAGTTGTCAGCACTCTGTGTTTAATTGTTTACTCTCTGGCATCATTTGAGTGGCAAGGTATCACTACAAGTTCTTGATGGACAGATTTGGCCTTTTGCTTTAGTCAAGTTTGTGGCTTCAAAACTAGGAAAGACATCCAATGAAGCTCTTGTACAGTTGCACTTTCTTAGCTCAGAGCTGAATTAGGCACATCTGTGCCAGCTTTTTTGAGCTCCTCTAAGGCCATGGGAAACACAGCTTGGGTGTACTAACCCAAACCTCTTCTGAAAGTCTGCTGTGCTAGTCTGACTTGTTATCCCAGTCTCCTCCAGATCTTCCAGCTGTTGTGTATGTTTAATGAAAAATATTTTTGGATCCTTGTTTCTATCACAACATTCAAGACTCCTGTAACAGTAAACTATAGTGGAGTATTTTGACTGCAGTGCAGGAGAAAAAA
>NW_005070678.1:0-483 GCF_000277835.1 Geospiza fortis | reverse complement strand
GAAAGTGCAGATGTTTGTACCTTTCTTTGAAGAAGAATATTTGTTCCTATAGGAATTGTCATCATAAGAAACTGCACTGGGTCCAATGTACAGAATCCATTCTGGAGCTTTGGCGGGTACGTGTTGGTACCAATGTATATATGCGTACTGGAAGTCAGGAATACCCTCAGCTATACAGTCCATTGATGCAGTTGTCTTGTGCCCTCTGGTAATGGATACTTCTCTCTGCTTCAGAATCACCTGTGTTTGGCCATCTAGAAAGAAAGAGAGAAAACAGAACAAATACTCTTAGCTTGCTATTCATTCACACACATAAACATGGGATGCTGCCTTCCACTGCCCTGTGTCATGGTGACAAATGGAACCTACAAGAGCAGGCTGGAGCCAGGGCCAGTAGACGAAGCAGCAGCATCCTGAGTGCTCTTGCTTGTGTCTGCCCTCAGGAGGAAGTTTACAGCACTCCCAGCAGGGGCACAGCACAAC
>NW_005070677.1:0-483 GCF_000277835.1 Geospiza fortis | reverse complement strand
GCATAGTAAAAACCCCCAGAGTAAAAACGAAGTGAAATTTGCCTTTCTGTGTAATGCCAAAGCCAAAGAGAAAAGCTGCTTCAGTAACAGAAAAAGACAAGAAGATAAAGAAGAGACAGCAAAAAGAGAAATAAAGGAGAGACAGAGATGCTGTGGAACAGGGTAGGGACACAAGAAATTCCTTCTGATAAAGAAGAACTAACAGCAAAAGTCACTGCGAAATTCGTAAAAATGAATATGTATGAGCCTATTGTGAAATTGTATGCATATGCATTTGAAAGGGGGATAAAAGGAAGGACTGGAGTTCACAAAAGTGCGCATGCCCTTTTAAAGAGAGCAATCTCCACATGCGTCCAACTCTGTAATAAACAGCATACCAGCTTTACAACTTTCGCAAAGTTGTGCAGTTTTTTCCTTCTCCGCGTAACACTATTAATTACACTACTATTTCTATGTGCTATACAGTGCATACTTAAACTGATA
>NW_005070676.1:0-483 GCF_000277835.1 Geospiza fortis | reverse complement strand
TCTGGTTTATTTCTCTTTTGAAGTAGAAGAGGAAAGGGAAGGAAAGAGAAGAGAAGGGGGTGAATATTGTTGGCAGTGTTTGTGGGGCTTGTATCTTTTTGTGTCTGCTTTTTAATTAAGCATTTTTATTGAGACTGATTGTGAGGTCTCTACGGCTCTTCTCATGTACTTAGCATTTTTTTCTGGGATTTTAGACTGTGTTGTACAAAACTTTTTTTTTCCTACAGTTCAGTGTGATCTATCTGGCAGTGTCTTCCTAATATTTTCTAGTAACAAAGTGCAAGTGTGTGCATTTGGAGATCATTGTTGCCTTGGTTCATTCCTCCATTTAGTTTGCATGGGATGTGCAGTGTTAAACCACAGGAGTGAATCCCTTCATGCTTGTTGAGAACGCATCATAAACTTATGAGCTATTTGTAAAGAAAACATTCTCTATGTTAGAATTCCCTGAAATTGTTTTAAAGCTTAATAATAATCTGGAAT
>NW_005070675.1:0-483 GCF_000277835.1 Geospiza fortis | reverse complement strand
GGTGAAAGAGAAAGGTGAAAGAGAAAGAGAAAGGTGACTTACTCAGCAGATGTAAAGACACTGCAGTTGTTAGGCCATTAACTCATTACACATCCTTGTGCTGAGCATGGTTGCAGTGCATAACCCTCACCTAAGTAACGGCAATAACGAAATTTCCAGTCATCATCTCTAATGCACCTTTTTCCCTAAGCTGAGGGAGAAGTGCTTGGAAGGATTATTCTGCTTGGAGCAATTTTATCTCCTTTAACACCTTTGCAGGTTTCAGACTCAGGCTGTTCCCTGAGCACAGGTCAGGACACATCATATCTCTGAGCAGATACAGAAGTGAAGTGGAAGGGATTTCTGGGCTGGCTCCAGCACTGCCTGTCAGTGCCTCCTGATGCTGTGAGCTGTGGTTCTCCACAGCTCCTGGCACAACAAAACAAGCATTTTGTAACTTCTCCCTCCTTCCTCCTTTCATCAGCCTTCTCAGACACAAGCACA
>NW_005070674.1:0-483 GCF_000277835.1 Geospiza fortis | reverse complement strand
TTTGTTGTTTTGGTGCTCCTCGTTAGCCCAGCTCTTGGGGACATGGGCATCTACATGGCGGACCTTCACAGGGAACTTCTCTACCCAGGCAGCGATGTCTTTCCAATCTTCAGCAGGCCAGATTGGTTTTCCCCTATGCTGCCAATTAGCCTTTTTCCAACCACCCCCACAGAGCACTGGCTACCATCCATGAAGCAGTGTAGAGGTAGAGCTTTGTCCACTTGTCTCTTTCAGCAATGTCTAGGGCCAGTTGAATGGCTTTGAGTTTAGGAAGTGAGCTTGATCCATCTTCTCCTTCAGTAGCTTCTGTGACCTGTGGTGTGGGGCTCCATACAGCTGCTTTCCACTTCCATTTCATCCCCATGATGCGAGAGGAGCCATCAGTGAAAAAAGTGTGTTTCTTCTGCAGGCAGTTGGTTCTATGGTAGAGCTTCCTCAGCCTGTGTCACTTATTCTTGCTCCTCTTCATCAGTGAGACAAAAG
>NW_005070673.1:0-483 GCF_000277835.1 Geospiza fortis | reverse complement strand
TCTCCCACCATCCTGAGCTGGTCTGGTGCAGTCAGCCCAGAGGGAACATGCTGGGATACCACAGTGCTCATCCATACCTGTTTCTTCACCGCTTCTGTCACTGCACTCGCTGCACTGACAAGGTCTCTGGTCTTTGAAGAGCACACATCAAGGCCCAGCTGCTCGGCGCTGAGGAAGGCGTAGAAAGTGCCACCATAGCCGATGTCAACCACCACCTTCCCATGGCCAGGGACATCAATGGCCAAGTCTGGGCAGAGAAAGGGAGGAACGCGAGGAGGCAAAACTGCTGAGCCACAGAGTGAAGGAATGCAGCCACATGCAAGGGCAGCGGACAGGGATGATAACTTCAGTACTCCTGTGGCATCTTACAGCATCCCTGACGAACAGTGGGACTAGGGAGACAATTGCCAGATGCCCCTCAACCAGACCACTAAACCCCCCCTCCCCCGAACACGCAGCGGTCCCCACCGGTGGCGGCAGCGA
>NW_005070672.1:0-483 GCF_000277835.1 Geospiza fortis | reverse complement strand
TCTCCCACTTTAGTTTTAGAAGAAACCGGCCCCATATTGAATAATTACAAATATACAAGCTATTTCCTCTGTAAGTTGTAGTGGTGTTTCCAGCTTTGTAACGGAGGGGGAGAGGGGAAGAGAAAGGGGACTGCCAAACCTGCAATCACTCAAACTGACAAAAGAGGGGGCTTCAAGTCCACAAATGCCATCTCAGCCAGGCACACAAAAATAAAGCAACTCCAAACCACCTGCAAACATTCAGTCACACTCCAACACTCTCACTCTCTCTGTAAATGAATTTTTATATCAAGGGCATCCCCATGTGGATATGCTGGCAAACTCACATCAAGGTACCATTCTCACATGAACAGCCTCTCAGAGTTCAAGAAGAATGCAGAGAATGTGAGGAATGCAAAGGAATTAACCAATCTTCACCACAAAAGTGGCTCCAGATGAAGCTGTGGCCAGAGAACAGCTTCAGTTGTAAATGGAGAATGTGGT
>NW_005070671.1:0-483 GCF_000277835.1 Geospiza fortis | reverse complement strand
CTGGTGTGGCATTGACACTGGAGAGTGCCCCTGGGCTGGCATTAACAGTGGAGAGCCCCTGGGCTGGCACTGAAGGTCCCTTGGTGTGGCACTGACCCTGGAGGTGTCTTGGACTGTCACTGTTGCTGCAGCACGAGGCCAGTCCCTCATCCCTCCCTGCAAAGACTGAGCTGGGGTTCCCCAGCTCCCCTGGAGAACCTGCAGAGCACAGGGCACCTTGCAGTCCTGTCTTTGAGGCTCAACAACCTGCCCCAGTTCCACCAGGCCAGTTCCCAGGCTGCACAAGCTCTCACACCCAAACACGTGGCACAGCCAAAGGAGCATTGTTGGCTTTGCTGCCCCAGGAAAGGTGCCACTGATGTGTCATGGATGAGGTTTGGCTCCTCAAGGCAAAACCACCTGAGCTCAACCCACCTGGGCAGCCCTTACAGCTGGGCTGGAATGGGCCTTCCCAGTTATCTCCTGCACAGGGTGTGTGAAAAG
>NW_005070670.1:0-483 GCF_000277835.1 Geospiza fortis | reverse complement strand
TTGCAGCTGTTGGCCAGTGGAGTGGGGCCACAGGGCTGGCAGGGACGGCACTGGGTGTTGCAGGACATGGCCTGGGGCTGGAGGTGCACCTGGCAAAGAGATCAGAGAGGAAACAGAGCACAAGGCTGGGTGGGTGGGTGAGGAGCAGCCTGGTTACCCCATCACAACAGGGCCAAGGCCATCATGAGTGGGAAGCTGGAGACTGGGCCAGGAGCCCTACAAAGAGCAGCCTGGCTCAGCAAGTTCTCTGCCAAGCAAATAAAGCAAAAGGCACCACCATCACCAGCCTCTCTCTATGCCAGCCTCTTCCCCGCTTTCCTCTCTCACAACCAGATGCTCCAATCCCCAAATATGAGAAAGCCAATATCACTTGAGATGTCCACCAAGAGGAGATCTCACTTTGGCAGAGAAAGAGAAGGGGCTTCAGACTCACCTTGTTCCCAAGCAGAAGGAAGCAAGAGAAGTGGATGAGAGAGCAGAGAC
>NW_005070669.1:0-483 GCF_000277835.1 Geospiza fortis | reverse complement strand
AAAAAAAAAGGAAGATTGAGCAGAGCAGACAAGTCAAGCATCAGTGAAAAAACATTAGGCCATCTGTATTAATATTCACTTATGTATGTGTACAAATGCATTTATGCACAAATTTGGTTTTCTCTTCATACAGAGATTTTGCACAAGGAACTGTCTCAACCTCTTGCTATACATAAAAACTATGAACAAGATGTTTTAGTACAAGAAGGGATTATGTACATTTATGATGTTAGAGGATACTCAAAATCACTGTCTAAATTGTCACTTCCCTTCAGTAATTTTTGTCCAGAGAGGAACATCAAGACATGGCATTTGTGATTTCATGTGCAGTGAGAAAACGTCTACATAAGGTAAACCAATCATTTTTTCTTTCTGGACAATGACTGAAAATCAGGAATTTTGCTGGGTCTTTGTCTTCACATGAAGAGCACTGAGAGCACTTGAGAGCATTTGAGGATTTGTTTGAGGCGCTTTTTTGTTGTT
>NW_005070668.1:0-483 GCF_000277835.1 Geospiza fortis | reverse complement strand
GTTCAAATGTGAGGAAGACTACAGAAGCCCTCATCAAAAGACCACTAGAAGACTGACGACCACCACAGAAGGAACTGATGCATGCAGAAAAGCAACAAACTTGTGCGAGAAATGACTGCTCACTTTTTAAAATTTTAAAGGTTTATTAAACCTTAACAAAGCATACAACAAAAGGACTAAACAAGGAAAAATTACAGCCCTGGGAGCCTCTGCCCTCGGCTGCCAGCCGCGTGGCTCATCTTCAAAAATGGATTCTTTGCCTTTTATATCTCTAGCCCCTCCTAGAGTTTTGTCAGTCAACTCCTTCCTTGCCGTCCAGTGGTGGAGGTCACTTTCTTACATTCTGATTGGCAGTCAGGTGTTACCATAGTAACAAGCTGACCTTCCCAAATGCCCAGATTACCAAGATTATCTCGTGATAACAATACTGGGGGGAGACACATTACCCTAACACAGCTATACATTTATAAAACTTCTTTTAAC
>NW_005070667.1:0-483 GCF_000277835.1 Geospiza fortis | reverse complement strand
TCCTGCCTTATGAACCGGTCCCTCATTTTGGTATCATCTGTGAAATTGTTAAAAGTACACACAAAGGTATCATTCATGTTGTTAATAAAAGAGCTGAAAGTGTTAGGTCTAATGTCTACCCCTTAAAACACCACTGATGATCAGCTGCCAGCCAGGCTATATACTGTTGATGAGCCTGGTAATCTGTAAAATTTTCACCCATTTACACATTCCAGCTTTCAGCCATTTGACCAATAGAAGATCATGACAGACCGTATCAAAGGCCTTGCAAAAGTTCAAAATGTACCACATTTACTGCTCTACTCTCCTTGACAAAACCAGACCTCTAATCCTAGGAAGATAATTGGCCAGGGACACATGCTGCCTGTCTCTTCTTGACTGAGGGTGCTCAAGTATGGCATTCAGACGCATTTGTTCCATAATCTCCCTCAGAAATTAGTTTAGGCTTTGAGAAACTTCTTTCTTCTTCTTCTTCTTTCTTTC
>NW_005070666.1:0-483 GCF_000277835.1 Geospiza fortis | reverse complement strand
GAGTCAGAATTCAGCCAAGGTCAAAAAATAAAGTAGATCCCTACAAATTGCTGTATGGATGCCTGTATCAAACACCATCCATTCCCAGAGAAATACATTCAAAGGGAGAAACAGATTTAAATCTACACTTAATTTCTTTAGGAAAAACTCTAGTTGGACTCCATGGGTTAGAACCCTATTGGGACCAGTTGCTTAGAATGCACCCATTCACCCATACTGACCTGGGGACTTCATATATGTAAAGACATGGAACTCTGAACGCTTGGAAGAAAAGTGGAAAGGACCCTTTCAAGTCCTCCTGGTAACCTACATAGTACTTAAGGTGGAAGGAATTGAACCCTGGGTCCATCACACGTGGGTAAAACCAGCAACCACACATTAAACACATCAAAAACAAGATTAATCAACACTGTGGAGGGGTTCTTTTTTGTATAAATCCTATTGCTTTAGGTCTATGATATGATTTTCTAGGGGGATATTATT
>NW_005070665.1:0-483 GCF_000277835.1 Geospiza fortis | reverse complement strand
TTTTTATTTTATTTTTCCGGAGGGTTTTCTGGGGGTTTATTTGGGATTTTGGGTTCTTTTTGGTTGGGGTTTTTATGGTTTTTTGGGGGGATTTTTGAGGATTTTTTGGGGAAATTTTGGGGTTTTTTTGGTGGATTTGGGGAGATTTTTGTGGGGTTTTTTGGGGTTATTTTTTTGGGATTTTGGTGGATTTTTTGGAGATTTTTGGAGTTTTATGGGGTTTTTTGGGGGGATTTTTGGGGTTTGCTTTTCGGGATTTTTGGTTTTGGATTTTTGGGGTTTTTGGGGTTTTTTTGGGGGTTCTTTGGTGGTTATTTTGGGTTTTTGGGGGATTGTTGGGGTTTCCTTTTTGGGGTCTTTCTGAGGGATTTTGGGGTTTTTGGATTTTTTTGCTTGGTGTTGTTGGGTTTTTGGGGGAGTTTTGGAGTTTATTTTTTGTGATTTTTGAGGGATTTGGGGATTTCTTTTTTGGGGTTTTTATGG
>NW_005070664.1:0-483 GCF_000277835.1 Geospiza fortis | reverse complement strand
TGGTGCTTCCTAGAAATTTGACAGAATTTAAGAGAAATATTGAAGCAATTTCTCTTCTTAATGGTCTTTAGAAAAAAAACCAGCAGAAACGAGGAAGAAAAAAATATAAGAGTGTTACTCCATCTGCAGTGGAGTTTTAGAGCTAAAATGAATGGCAACTTTTACACTTTTGCTGTTCCACTGATGAGCATTTTCATAAAATACTGTCCATTTATTCAGGTACCAGAATCACATCAGCTGGGCTCACCTGTTGGCTTTCTGAAATGCTCTGAACCTGAGCACTCAGACAGCAGTGGATTGGCAAATGGAGAGCTAACTTTTCCTTCTATTCTTTCCAGAAATCCCAACGGAGAGGGCTTGGTCCATTGGCCTCAGTATGACCTGGAGGAAAAATACCTGGGAATAGACCTGGAGCAAAAGGCAGCAGAGAAACTGAAAGAACACAGAGTGCAGTTTTGGGCACAGCTCATGAAACAAATTCAG
>NW_005070663.1:0-483 GCF_000277835.1 Geospiza fortis | reverse complement strand
AGAAAATATCTTAAATAACCTCTGATATCTTTTCAGTTAGGTACCAAAAAAAGAAAAACAGGAAGTGAGATCTTTAAAAGATCTTTGACTTACCATATTGATGGTGCTTCTGTTCCACTGATCTCTAGGAAGTCATATCCTTCCTCCAACTGGAAGTCAGTAAAGACCAAAGCAATGGTGTCTCCTGGTTCAGCCAATATGGTCCACGTGCAATCAGCATTATTTTCATACTCAGAAGGGAAGTGTGGACTTGAAATAGTTCCACTTGTCCCACGTAGTGTCCCCCCACAAGCTCCTTCAGCTGACAAACAGAATATCAATTACTAATGAACCTGCACTTCAAACAAGTGAAGCGCCATCCTTGTTTCTGCTATAAACCCAGATCTTCTCTACTCACTGAGGATCCATAAATATGCACACACAGAAACAAAATATTGTCCAGGCAAATGGAATGGAATATTGTCTGGCCTTTAAGCAGCAAAG
>NW_005070662.1:0-483 GCF_000277835.1 Geospiza fortis | reverse complement strand
TGGAGTTTTAATCCCAGGTTTTTGTGGAGTTTGGGGCTTTAATCCCGGGTTTTTAAGTGGTTTGGGGGCTTTAATCCCAGGTTTTGGGGTTTAAATTTGGGGATTTGGGGGTTTAATCCCCAGTTTTTGATGTAGTTTTGGGGCTTTAATCCCAGGTTTTAGGGTTTGGATTTGGGGATTTTGGGGCTTTAATCCCAGGTTTTTATGGAGTTTTAATCCCAGGTTTTTAAGGAGTTTGGGGGTTTTAATCCCAAGTTTTTATGGGTTTTTAATTCCAGGTTTTAATGGGGTTTGGGGCCTTTAATCCTGAGTTTTTATGGGATTTGGGGGTTTAGTCCCGGGATTTGGGGGTTTAGTCCCAGGTTTTGATGGGGTTTTAACTTTCAGGTTTTTATGGGGTCTGGGGGCTTTAATCCCAGGTTTTGTGCTCTTAATCCCAGGTTTTTATGGGACTAGGGGGGTTTAATCCTGGGTTTTGGGTTT
>NW_005070661.1:0-483 GCF_000277835.1 Geospiza fortis | reverse complement strand
AGAAAAGCACCCTGCAGTGGTCTGGGAGGGCTGGGGGCTTAGGGCAGCTGCTGCCTGCAGAGGCACATCTGGGCCCGTGGGCGTGATGAGGTTGTTGGAAGAGGGAGCCAGGAGAGGGGTGTGACTTTGCCACTCGGGTTCCTCACTCCTCATCCTCCAGGAGAGCTCCTCGATGCAGAGAGGGAAGGACAGGAGGGCTGCAGCTTGGCTCCCTTCTTCCAGCCTAGCCCTTCCCTGTGGGGCCTGAGGCTCACTTGTACTTGGAGGGGGGAATGGGGACCATATTGTGGAGGGAGTGTGATTATGATAACAAAAGCTTTTTTGCACTTTCATTCATTTTGCACTTTTTCTTAATTTCTTTTTTTCTGTGTTTTTGATATTGGCGCCTCCTCTCTGTGTTTTCATAATGAAAATCCTTCTGTTGTAGCCAGTGCAGCTATTCTGGAACTGTGTGTCCTGAATGTACAGAGATTTAAAGGCTCT
>NW_005070660.1:0-483 GCF_000277835.1 Geospiza fortis | reverse complement strand
TTTACTTCATACAAATTCTTATGACAAGTGTACTTTAGTGCTTTACTAGGTATGTTTGATAATGGATAATCTTAAACTTATTCTAACTAATATTAACAAAACTACAGTGGGATGACACAACTTACTAAAGATTCTATTTGCAGTTGGTGACTACCTAAAGACCACATCTTATTAGTGATGATCTGCATTTTGTTTTATTCTTTGCAGAATTCTAGTTATTTCCTTTTGTATCATGTTGGACAGTTCTCTCTGCTTTCTTGGGTTTTTCTTCAAGATCTTTAGTAGGTTTTGGTGCTTAATTAATTGTTTTACTAATGTAAGGTCTAGTCTAATAGGAGTAGGTGATAGTCTGTGATACATTGTGTAATTGGTTTTGATCAACTGGTGGGATGTCTCTCGGGCCAAGTACGAAAATCACACTTGATAATCTTAACAAATTACAAATGCAAAAATTAAAATTATTTCTGCTAGACAAAATAACAT
>NW_005070659.1:0-483 GCF_000277835.1 Geospiza fortis | reverse complement strand
AAAAAAACCCCACAAAAAATCCCCAAATTCTGTGATTTTTAGGGAATTTTAATGGATTTTGAAAGGTTTGGAGCAGGATTTTGGGATTGAGGAACTCCAAAAATTCAGAAATCCCAAAAACTCCAAAACAATCCAGAAATCCCAAAAAAACCCCTCTGTGAAAATCCTGGGATTCGTTGATTTTTAAGGTATTTTTGATGGATTTTTTTTTTATTTTTTCAGGGAATTTTGAAGATTTACGGTTGGGGATTTTGGGATTGAGGGATCCCAAAAATTGAGATATTCTAAAACTCCAAATAACCAAAAAATCCTTAAAAATCCCCCCAAAAAACTCCCAAAATCCCCCCCAAAATCTCCTCAATAATGTCAAAATTCGCGGAGTTTTTGGGATCTTTTCGGGATTGTTGGGGGGATTTTTTAAAGATTATTTTTGTTGATTTTTTGGGGATTTTTAAAGATTTTTTTTAGGATTTTTGGGGGATT
>NW_005070658.1:0-483 GCF_000277835.1 Geospiza fortis | reverse complement strand
AAAACCCCAAAATCCACCCCAGAAATGCACTCAGAAAGCCCAAAAACCCCAAAATTCACCCCAAAAATCCAAAATCCACCCCAAAAATCCACCCTGGAAATGGACTCAGAGAGCACAAAAACCCCAAAATCCACCCCAAAACCCCAAAATCCACCCGAAAACCACCTCAGGGACCCCAAAAATCAACTCGGGGAGACCAAAAACCCCAAAATCCACCCCAGAAATGAGCTCAAAAATCCCAAAATTCACCCCAAAAACCCCAAATCCACCCCAAAAATGAGCTCAGAAACCCCAAAAACCCCAAAATTCCACCCCACAAATTCTAAAATCCACCCCAAAACCATCTCGGGGACCCCAAAAATTGACTCGGGGACACCAAAAACCCCAAAGTTCCACCCCAAAAATCATCTTGGAAACACCAAATCCCCCAAAACCACCCCAAAAATGAGCTCAGGAACCCCAAAAACCCCAAATCCACCCCAA
>NW_005070657.1:0-483 GCF_000277835.1 Geospiza fortis | reverse complement strand
GGAAAGCTTATGACAAAGGGTTATAAATACAATACCCATCATGATTACCATGAGTAATGACTGAAAACAGTACAAATTGCTAAGAACATCTGACAGGTGACATCAAATCCATTGAGGAGATACCATTTCCTTAATCAAAAACAGGAGAAACAAAGCAAAACAGCGAATTTATGTTCCAGGCCTGAGCCCTGAGACATTCTCGTGCAGTTATAAATAGGCTGCTTAAATAGGGTGGTTTGTGGGACTCGTAATTCCAGCTGACATGAGGGATTGTGGAAGAGCAGGAGGAAAAGCTGTCTGTGTGCTGCTTGTTAGAGTAACAGCTTGTGACTGCTCTCAGAAACAATTCTTCTGAACACCCCGTGTCCCTCAGTCTCAGGGAGAACTCTGGGGATTTGGGGCACTTTGGGCAGTGCCAGCCCTGCCTACAAACAGTGGGGAGGTGATGCCTTAAGCTTTAGCTTTTGTATTTTTCACATTCTG
>NW_005070656.1:0-483 GCF_000277835.1 Geospiza fortis | reverse complement strand
AAAATCAGCCCAAAATCAGCCCTCAAAGATGTCACCTGGGGGGCGCATGAAAACAACAAAATCAGCCCAAAAATCAGCCCAAAACCACGAAAATCAGCCCAAAAAAGACCAAAATCCCCCCCAAAATCCCACCAGAACTGTCAAAGGTGTCACCTGGGGGGGACACAGGTGTGACACAGGTGTGACTGGTGACACACAGGTGTGACACAGGTGTGACGCGTGACACACAGGTATAGCACAGGTATGACAGGTGTGTGATATGACTGGTACACAGGTGTGACAGGTGACACACAGGTGTGACACAGGTATAACACAGGTGTATAACACAGGTGTATGACAGGTATGACAGGTGTGTGACACAGGTGTGACAGGTGACACACAGGTATAACACAGGTATAGCACAGGTGTGACACAGGGGGTGTGACAGGTGACACACAGGTGTGACACAGGTATAACACAGGTGTATAACACAGGTGTGACAGG
>NW_005070655.1:0-483 GCF_000277835.1 Geospiza fortis | reverse complement strand
ACTGAACACTTCAGGCACACCAAGGAAGCAAAGCAACAACAAAATCAAACAAGATCCAGGCAATCAAACCAGAAATCAACCGAGAACTGTTCCTGTGTGTGTGTATGTGTGACACAAGGACAGCTAGGGCAAGGATAAAAGGAATACGGCCTAAAAGCTTAACAGAGCTCAAACTTAACTTACACCTTAACCTTAACTGATACCTTACATTTCACAATTTAGCAAAAGAAAAGCACTTAACAGTATTTAACCTGACTTATAACCTATGACTTAATGATTTAACAGAGGAATAACACTTAACAATATTTAACTTAGCTAATAACTTATATTAAACATAACAACTTAGCAAAAAAACAACTCTTAGGAGCATTTAACTTAGCTTAGACCTTGTGACTTAACCATACTTACTGATAACTGGATATCTGACTGACTTAGCACAGGCACTCCTGTGTGCAAACAGACACAAAGAGTCAGTGCAAGGCA
>NW_005070654.1:0-483 GCF_000277835.1 Geospiza fortis | reverse complement strand
AAAAAAAAACCTTAAAAAGAAAGCCTGTTTCATAATAATCTTCTTGATTTTAAAAGGAAAGGAGTAAGAGGTTGTGAATGGTCTGCAGTATCTGGGTACAGAAGACCAAATGACTCCTCATAAAAACCACCAGTTCAGTGTCTGTATTCTCTCCCCTCAAAGGTCACCTGCAGGAGTTTGAAGCACAGTTTACCCTCTCTCCATCTTCTCTGTTCACTAAAATCCAAGAGTCATTTCTCAAACTACACCATCAGAGCTTGCTAGTATTTTCCTTAATTCTTACAGTGCTTGACTCACTTTGGATGAAACCAAATTCTTGGAGAAATGGGAATAACTACTTTAGGCAATGACAATAACAAAGAATATGCGTATTCAAACTGAAGAGAGTCAAGCCCACTTGGGTTAAAACTCCCATCTACTTACAATGAAGTACTTAAGGATAAACTACTTCCATAAATATCTATAGAAACAGCACAAAGTTTA
>NW_005070653.1:0-483 GCF_000277835.1 Geospiza fortis | reverse complement strand
AGAGGTAATTCAGATTGTGAGTGTCACCGAAGGGAGCAGCTCCCTCTGGCCCCAGCAGAGGCCAAAGGCATCTCTGGGAGAGCTCTCAGATGGGATTTCCCCACGTTCTCTGGGATGAGCTTCCTGGCATTCGGGGTTCTTGTGTGCTGGGAAGAGATGTGCTCAGCTGGGGCATTTCTCTTCCTTCAGCTTTGGATGAAAATGTGTTCCTATCAGGAGTTGCAGCTCTGCACTGATCTCTCAGGCTCTGCTCTCCAGCACCCCAAATCTCACCTGGCTGAGTGGGAGCCAGCCCTGCCCATGGTGGAACCACTCCAGGGTTCCTCCAGGAGTTTCTCTGCTGGAATTTTTCTCCCTGTGGGAAGAGCAGGTGTTTGGAGTGTGGTGCTCCAGTTCCAGCAGGAGAAGGAAAAAGCAGAAATGTCTCAGCAAACTTCAGCTACAGCCTGGGGTGCTGGAAATAAATCTTATCATAGAATCCCA
>NW_005070652.1:0-483 GCF_000277835.1 Geospiza fortis | reverse complement strand
CCTGAACCAAGGATTTACAGAAAGTGGGCTGGTATTATCTGACCACTCAATCACTCTGTGGTTTCAGTGTTTTCACAGACTTTAAAGAAATCTTTACTGGGTATTATCATAGAGGATAATGGTATAACAGACCACCAGTCTGGCCCAGGTGGCAATGCTAATGCAAGAGCAGCATGCACCATAATGCAGTTTTATTTGCCATGAAATGGCAAATAAGAAGTAAAAGAACTTATGTTCAGTCCAAACTGCTCTGAGCTCAAAAATACTGTTTTCAAGCAAAGAATGAGACACAGCTGATTCTTCAGTCACATGAGAAGTACTGTCTGTAAGCTACAAGATACACCTGATGTGGAGTCTGAGCTCTCACTATGGATGAGAATTAATATTTATCTGTTTATCCTAAGAGGTTCAGCTGTAGACTTCCTGATGGTTGAATATGCTGTATAAAATGCTCAAGGATACACATGACCTTTTGTTACAATC
>NW_005070651.1:0-483 GCF_000277835.1 Geospiza fortis | reverse complement strand
AATCCAATCAAAATCGGCCTTAAAATGACTTCAAAATCGGAGTTTTTATGGATTTTAATGGATTTAAATCGGGTTTTTAATGGATTTTTAATGGATGTTTTTAGGGGAGAGTCACTAAAATCCATCCCAGAATTCTCAAATTCCTAAAATTCCCAAATTTCCACCCAAAATTCCCAAATTTCCACCCAAAATCCCAATTTGGGGGCAAAAATTGTCCCAAATTTCCACCCAAAATTCCCAAATTTCCACCCAAAATCCCAATTTGGGGGCAGAAATTGCTTAAAAGTCACTTAAAAATTGGATCAAAATTGAATTTTTAATGAACTTTTTTAGGGTAGAGTCACTAAAATCCATCCCATAATTCCAAAATTCCAAAAATTCCCAAATTTTCACTCAAAATTCCCAAATTTTCACCCAAATTTCCCACCAAAAAATCCCAATTTGGGGGCAAAAATTTTCCCCTAAAATCCCCAAAAATGCCCT
>NW_005070650.1:0-484 GCF_000277835.1 Geospiza fortis | reverse complement strand
GAGTGTGAAACATGATGTTTGCGATTGTGTCCTGTGTTTTGCACCATGATAGAGGTGCAAAACCAGCATTCAGATGTGTTCATAGTTTCATAGACACCATGTACTTACCTCAGGGATTAAAAACAAAAATGTAGCCTCTCTGCTGCTACCAGAACTACTGAGGCATCTGAATGCTCTCTACGAGTTCTTTTGCTTATGTTTTTCCAGGACCATGTGAAGTTGTACACTTGGGGCATTAATTGAATGTACAGAAATGTCTATTTTTATGATAATTGGACAACAGAAAAAAATATGATTGATACAAGGGCTTCAAGATCCCTAATTATATAACCCATTTAGAGAAAGGTGTAATTTTTTTTAAGTAAAGGATGGACAAATAGTCAGTGATTATCAAATGGTTGACAGCTGCCTGCTTCATGTCCTTTGGTTTCTGTTACTGTTTTAAAGCCATTGAACACTTGAATTACTTGAGATCTGGGGGGGG
>NW_005070649.1:0-484 GCF_000277835.1 Geospiza fortis | reverse complement strand
TCAAGTTCCCACCCATTAAACAAGATATTTTTCTTCATTGCCTTGTCAACCTGCTCAAAAATGGATCAAATATGGCAGGGTCTTGGACACAGTTGTTTGAGAAATACTCCATTCCTCAAATTCTCCTTTACTAGTCAAGAGCATCCTAAAAACACTTTCTTTCCTTGAATGCATTCCAGCTAACTTCTTAGAAGGACCATTCTCTTTGTTCTCAAGGTTAAGATAGCCACTTGCACACATTAAACACTGCAATAGGGGAAGGCCACTTGGACGCATTAAGCGCTGCCTGCTAAAGCTCAAGGAATTCACAAGATTAAGCCCCATTTGCTACACTTAAATATTTTCCCAGCACCTCTCCTTCCTACTCTGGGAATCAAACACAAGCATCTTGCCAAGAAGTCCTGCAAGTGCTTTTGCTGAGTGAAGACACATTGCATTTTTCCTTCTGAAACTAATAAAGAAAACACAAATTGCCTACTGCAAC
>NW_005070648.1:0-484 GCF_000277835.1 Geospiza fortis | reverse complement strand
TTGGAAGGGATCATGTAGTTCTAACTCCTTCCACTAGACCTCTCCATCTTATGTGATGGAGAGGAAGGAGGATGAGAATTTTATCATCCAGGGCACATCAGAGGTGCTACTGAGAGCACAGAGAGCAGAGAGAAGGCAAACCAGACCTCTACTGAACACCTCCTGCAGCAAAATAAACAATGGCATCTCAGCCAAGAACATCCATTCTTTTATCTCCAACACATGTATTTCACATTTGGTTTGATGGCATTTTCCTCCCTGAAAACTGCAGTCCCTTCTCCAAGAGCAGGGAGAAAACTGCTGGCCTTACTGCGGCAGGTACGGGGTGTAAGATTTAAATGCACCTCTCCTGTTTTGTCTTGGAGTTCTGGAGAGCACAGAAAAGTAAAACATCTGTCTTTGTGTGAATGGGAGCCAGGGAACATGGATGGACACACTGGCACCTGTCAGAGAATCACAATGGGTTGAGTTGGAAGGGATCATG
>NW_005070647.1:0-484 GCF_000277835.1 Geospiza fortis | reverse complement strand
GTTGGTAGACAATTGTAAAACCACTGCTAGAGTTGTTACTCATTGGTTTTAGTTCTCACTTTTGAGAAGCATGAGCCACTGTGGCTGAGAATGCATTTCTCATCAAAGGCTTGGTTTGCCAGTGTACTGACCTGTTCCTCTTTCACTGTCAAGATTTTCCTCTTCTTTAATTTCAAATGCAGTGGGAAGAAGATGCTGTACCAGACTTTCCCTCTTTAACACCCTGAATGCTGCCAGCTGTGATGCTCTGCTGCTGTGAGCACACAGGTTGCTCATCTGCTGTGGGCTTTTAAGCTGCATGTTCCCTAACCTTGCCTAGATGTAAAACCACAATGTGGTTTTCCATTAGACCCATACATTCCAACACCTAACTAAGCTTTCCAAAAGTCCCCTCTGTTCTCCTTACCCTTGCTGAAGGTGCTGCTGCCATGACAGTCCCAGGGGACTGAAGTGTGCAGGGCACAGAGCAGGTGTGGCTGTGCAC
>NW_005070646.1:0-484 GCF_000277835.1 Geospiza fortis | reverse complement strand
TAGTGGGATCCTCTGAGTGAGACTGAGGGCAGGGGCTCCATGAAAAGCAGATCCTCATCAGCCCCAGCCATCCTTCCCCATCGTTCCCCGGGCAGCGCTGAGCTGAGCCCCCCTCCCACAGGAGCACCCCGAGGACGGCCGTGCCAGCATCTACCGCTCCGTCATCATCAACACCTCCAAGGAGATGATGTGCTTCAGCGACTTCCCCATCCCCGAGGACTTCCCCAACTACATGCACAACTCCAAGATCATGGAGTACTTCCGCATGTACGCCCAGCACTTCGACCTGCTCCGCCACATCCGCTTCAGGGTGAGGCCTGGGGCCCGAGGGGGAGGCGGCAGCGGGAGCGGGGCACAGGGTGCCTGACACCGCTGCCCTGTGCCAGACCAGCGTGTGCCGCGTGTCCAAGCGCCCCGACTTCGCCAGCAGCGGGCAGTGGGAGGTGGTGACGGAGAGCGAGGGCAAGCAGGAGGCGGCCGTCTT
>NW_005070645.1:0-484 GCF_000277835.1 Geospiza fortis | reverse complement strand
GTGGGAAAATCCAGGGAACGGAAGAAAAACCCAGATTACCTGGAAACAACTTCCACGAGGATACAAGAACTCGCCGACCCTATTCGGAAACCAACTGGTGAAGGAGCTGGAGATTTAGACAGAGAATGGGCAAATACCGAGAAACCAATACCTGTTGTTGCAGTATGTTGATGATATACTGATTGCTACAGAAGAAAAAGCAACCTGCATAAAGGTAACAATTGACATTTTAAATTCACAGGGAATGGGAGGTTCTAAAATATCCAGAAAAAAGGCACAAATTGCCCGACAGACTGTGATCTACCTGGGATGAGGAATTTCACAAGGGCAATGAAAACTAGGTACTTACCGTATTCAAGCTATTTGTGCTATTCCAGAGCCCCAGAATCTACACAAGCTGCGAGTCTTTCTCGGGATGGCAGGGTGGTGTCGCTCTGTGGATCATGGACTATAGACAGATTGCGAAACCCCTGTACGAAGCCCA
>NW_005070644.1:0-484 GCF_000277835.1 Geospiza fortis | reverse complement strand
TGGTGAGTGGATAAAAATGCAATAATGGGGGTAGCTGAGGTGCTCTCATGTGTATCCATGGAGTGAGGGAGGTCCTGGCAGGTACTAGGATGTAGTCCCTGATGATGTTTAGAAGCGCTCTGTGTGATGGTAGAAGATTTTCTGAGAGAACAGAACTAGTGGAAGATAACTGTAAGTATTGTGTTGAGCATCTATGGAAAAGAGAGAAATTATGCATCTCCATGTTGTTCTTCTTTAATTTAATAAGTTGTGTGGCTATAAGCCTGTGTGAATACACTATTAAATATAATAATACCTTTCAGAAATTAATTGTAATCTCATTAAAGATAAACATGAGATATTTATTTGTATTTATTCCATCACATTGCTGAAACATCTTCTAGTAGTAGATGAAAACTGGCTCAGATGTTGTGGAAACAGGGATTGTTGGGATCATTATTGATGAGGAAACAGATTGGAAATGAGGGGTTGGAAAATATTTCAC
>NW_005070643.1:0-484 GCF_000277835.1 Geospiza fortis | reverse complement strand
TATGCCATAAAGCTCCATCTAAACCCAATGGTATTAAAATTATACATTCAAGCATTCTAAACTAGGAATTAGAAAAATCAAAACTGCAAAAATCAAAATGACCCTGACAATTATTTGTATCCATTTCTGATTATTATCATGCCAACATATTTAGGTGTGCAATCAAATCTCACTTACGTTTTCCACAGGATTTCTCCCTCAGGTGGTGCACAAAAAACATGAAAATGAAGCTATCACCTTCTATTGCAAATACATATACCTCAATTTTAAAAGAGTTGAATCATTCACTCAAATCTTTACACAAATATATCACAGGAATTGCAGAAATACTGTATTCCAGGTAACTGGCTCACTTCTCAGATTCAGTCACAGTAGTGTATGCCATTGTCACATAAGGACTGAATCCTCCTGAGTTCAGTGGGGAGCAACATGCAAAGAGGAACTGTTGGATTAAGCATTTTTTTGACCCAGAGATGGGGCAACT
>NW_005070642.1:0-484 GCF_000277835.1 Geospiza fortis | reverse complement strand
CCTTGCAAAACACAGGGTATGCAGAAATTGATGAAGAAAGGCTCAAACTTGTGAATTATATACTTTAAAAAGAGCACTGGAATATTTAACACAAAAGAAAGGAGTTATATATTGATTCAAGGTATGCCTTTAGAGTAGTGCATGCCTTAAGAAAAATTTAAAAAGAGAGATTACTTAATTCAAGAAGAAAAAGATTAGTACATGAGAAACTTATTTTAGAGGTTTTAAAGGCATTAAAAATTACCTAAGAGAGATAGCTCTGGTACATATTAAAAGACACCAAAAGGTAAAGACCCCAGAAATAAAGGGAAATAATTTGGCGAATCAAGAAGCTAAAGATGCAGCAGAAGATGGAGCTGAAAGAGTTAATATTAACTCCAAATGAGGAAAATTGGAAATTCCAAAGTTTAGAGAAGCAAAAAAAGGGAATTAAAACACGGTAGGTGGCGAACAAGAAAAATCAGGGAAATAGAAACATCTTGAT
>NW_005070641.1:0-484 GCF_000277835.1 Geospiza fortis | reverse complement strand
AAAAAATGTTTCAGTAGCTAGCATCCTTTCCTTAAAGGTACCTCCAGTGTGTTAAAATGAGACTGTGCTCCCACAGAATTCCATTTGCACACATGTAGGAAAGAGGTCTTGACTAGATTATGGCAACAGGCAGCAGGCTGCTTAGTGGTGTACCTAAAGAGTGTTATGGTTTCTTGTTACTTTCATATAACTTCACAACATCCTTTGAGAGTTATGTTAAAATTATTTATACTACTTAAGCAAAAGTATGGAAGAAATTCCAAAAAATCACAGACTTGTGGAAAAAGGGGAAAGAGAGATATGTGATTTACAGTTTTGTGTTCAAAAACCTTTAATTCTACTGTGCAAACAATGGCTATGGTTGCTTTAATATTAGCATCTAAAAAGTTGATTTACAAGCATTACTTACTAACGCAGGAAAATTACAGGTTAAATGCAGACAGTTTTCAACTACTTCCACTCACTTTCTGAGCTGTAGCTCACC
>NW_005070640.1:0-484 GCF_000277835.1 Geospiza fortis | reverse complement strand
CAGCGAGCATTTCTCTCTGGATTTGCACCGGAGTGAGGAATACCGTGAATCCCTGTTTCTGGTACTCACGAAACCCCTGGACCGCGAGACAATTCCCGTGCACCGGTTGGTGCTGACGGCGAGTGACGGGGGCCGGCCGCCTCTGACAGGGACAATGGAGTTGGTGATCTCGGTGGAGGATGCAAATGCCAACGCGCCTCAATTCAACCAGTCTGTGTATAAAGTGCAGCTCCCGGAGAGCGCTGGGGTGGGGACACTGGTGGCAAGGGTGAATGCCACGGATCCGGATTTGGGAAGTAATGGAGATGTGACATTTAGTGTGAGCAGTACATTTCCTGAAAAGGGGATGAACATTTTCCTTTTAAATGCGAGGACGGGTGAAATTAATCTGGAGGGCACCGTCGACTATGAAGAGGTTCGTTTATATGAGATACAAATCGAAGCGAGGGATAAAGGGACACCTCCGCTGTCAGGTCACTGCAAG
>NW_005070639.1:0-484 GCF_000277835.1 Geospiza fortis | reverse complement strand
AGGCTACAAGATGGGTGTTAAATGAGAGAAGGGAGAAGAGGCAAACCTTCAAAGGCAGGGCAGTGGTTTTTTTTCTTCACACAAATGACTCAGCCCTGATAACTCTCCTCTGGGGAAGCACCAGCACATTCCCACCCACCCCATGGAGGGGGAGGGGAGGTGTCATCTTTGCTAATGGGCCATAATGGACTCCATGGCACTAGGATAATAGGCAGCTGCAAGGACTTAGACCATCAAAGACTCCCAGAATATCCCATGACTCACAGTATTACATTCCTCCACTGTGAAACTCCCTGTCCTGGTGGAGGTACTGAGCATTCTCACCTGAACCTGAGCATATACATAATCTTTGGGTTTGGGGACATGGGGCACCACCATTTGATGGATCCGGAGGAAGACCAGAATTTCAACAGTACTGTGACCCTCGCCTTACAAACAGTGTGCCAATTTATACTCCGACTTTGTGGGTTAAAACCAGTTTTCT
>NW_005070638.1:0-484 GCF_000277835.1 Geospiza fortis | reverse complement strand
AGTTGTGTCCCTTGCTCCTCCCCTGGGTTTCGTTCATTGGTCACTTGTGTCTCCTTGTGTCACACCCTTCCCCTTTATAAGCGCCTCCCCAGCGGTTTTTCCCTGACACCGCTACTGGCCCCCCCGGGTCAATAAAGCGCCTTGGCATCCATACGGTGTCCCTTCCTTCCTTCCTTCCTTCCTTCCTTCCTTCCTTCCTGCCTTCCTGCCTTCCTGCCTTCCTGCCTTCCTGCCTTCCTGCCTTCCTTCAGCTCAGTGCTTCGCAGTCCTGCTGTCGCCTGCATCACCACGCCGCAGACAGAGTCACTACTCGGGGGACTCGCAGAGAACCTGGGAGTGGTGGGATTCGTGGAGTCCCCTGGTCACTCCAGGATCGGCTAGCGGGCACCTGTCAGCTCCAGTGGCCGCGGGATGAGACTGCACATTGTGACACCATGAGGCCCCGTTGGGCCAAAGGGCCATCGTGGCACTTTGTGTCTCCATG
>NW_005070637.1:0-484 GCF_000277835.1 Geospiza fortis | reverse complement strand
ATAGAAGGACATGATGCACTCTGTAATCCTCTTTCCAGCCCACATTCATACCCTGTACCTCCCCGGAGGTAACTAATCAAAGTTAACAGTAATAGCTCAGGTACCCACCCAGAAGCCCTAGTGAGAATTATGCAAGGACAAGCGGTGCTGCTTCCCTTCCAAGTAGTAAGTTAAATGGCTTTAAACAGGATGTAATTGGGTGGAACAGGGAAAGATAAAAAGCATCCCCTTAAAGCAATCTCAGTACTTATCAGCAGGCAGAACCATTATCTGTCCCCCTGCCCCTCCACCCATAGCTGGGGTTCAACTGTACATGAGCATTAAGATAATATTCCTCACTTACAGCTCATTTATAATTCACCATAAAAGTGTAGAGAAGTCTCCAAAGGGGGCAGGTCCTCCCACTCCTCACTCTACTGATACCTCCCAAGCTAAGGCCAGCCCTAATCGCTGCAACTTCAAGGCCACCCTGGGAGTTCCCTCA
>NW_005070636.1:0-484 GCF_000277835.1 Geospiza fortis | reverse complement strand
TTTTGGACGATTTCTCAGCTGATTTTCCCCCTTTTTTCACCGTTTTTCCACCATTTTTCCCCATTTTTCCAGGACTGGGCGGCGCTGAGCGCCCTGATGCGGCAGGACGGGGCTGCCTGGACCCCGTCAACCAAAATTCAGCAGGACGGGCCTGCCTGGACCCCGTCAACCAAAATTCAGCAAAAATTCATCCAAAATTCACTCAAAATTCAGCCAAAATTCATGCAAAATTCAGCAAAAATTCAGCAAAAATTGACACAAAATTCACCAAAATTGATGCAAATCACGAGAGAATTTGGGTGGATTTGGGTGAATTTTGGGTGGATTTTGGGTGAATTTTTGATGACTTTTGTGCGAATTTTGGATGAATTTTGTGCAAATTTTATGTGAATTTTGGACAAATATTGGGTGAATTTTGAGCAAATTTTGGCTGAATTTTGGGTGAACTTTGAGCGATTTTTGGGTGAATTTTGAGTGAATTTTG
>NW_005070635.1:0-484 GCF_000277835.1 Geospiza fortis | reverse complement strand
GGTTTCCAACCATCCAGTGGTGGCTTTTACTATGGTCAGCATGTAACGCTTGCTTTGGCGTGTCTGGGGCAGTGTGATGTAGTCAATCTGCTAGGCCTCCCCATACTTGTACTTGGACCACCGCCCACCATACTACAGGGGCTTCAATCGTTTGGCCTGTTTGATGGCAGCACACGTCTCACAGTCATGGATAACTTGAGAAATACTGTCTATGGTTAAATCTACTCCTCGGTTTCGTGCTCACTTATAGGTGGCATGTCTACTCTGATGGCCTGAGGCATCATGGGCTCATCGAGCAAGGAATAACTCTCTTTTATGTTGCTAATCTAAGTCTACCTTTGACACTTCTATCTTTGCAGCTTGGTCTGCCTGCTTATTGTTTTGGTGCTCCTCATAAGCTCTACTCTTGGGGACATGAGCATTTACATGGCGGACTTTCACAGGCAGCTTCTCTACTTGGTAGAAATGTCTTTCCACTCATCAG
>NW_005070634.1:0-484 GCF_000277835.1 Geospiza fortis | reverse complement strand
ATAGGATTTTTATAGGATTTTTATAGGTTTCTTTTATAGGGTTTTTATAGGGTTTTTGTAGGGCTTTTGTAGGACTTTGGCCGTATTTTGGGTATTTTCGCCCAGATTTTTGGGGGGAATTTTAGGATTTTTTGGGGATTTTTCCAGAGTTTGGGGATTTTTCCCCCCAGGCCATCCTGGACACGGAGCTGGGTCCAGGAATTCCTGGGATTTTGGGATTTTTATGGGATTTATTTTAGGGTCAGTTTTGGGGCAGTTTTATTTCGATTTTAGGGTCAATTTTGGGTCAGTTTTGTGTCGGTTTTAGGGTCGTTTTAGGGTCAGTTTTGGGGCAGTTTTAGGGTCAATTTTGGGGTAGTTTTGGGTCTATTTTAGGGTCAGTTTTGGGGCAGTTTTCTGTCAGTTTTAGGGCTATTTTCTGTCGATTTTGGGTCAGTTTTTGGGTCAGTTTTTTCTCAGTTTTGGGTCATTTTTGGGTCAGTTT
>NW_005070633.1:0-484 GCF_000277835.1 Geospiza fortis | reverse complement strand
TGCATGTCCTTGTTTTGTGAGTCGACAGCTTCATCGTGTGGTTATTTTGATGAGTGCTGAGAGTGCCCAGGAAAAGGACAAGCCCTTTTCTAGCCCAGCCCCGTTTGTGTGGGAGCAGTGTGGGGGCAAGAGCTCCGCTGTGGATCCTGGCTCTCGGGCACTGAATGAATGTGATCCTGCATGTAGTGGAGAAGGAAGAGGAATCATTTCATTGTTGGCTGTGCAGTTTATAAGCTTCAAAATTAAAGGCATTTGCAGCACGGCTTCTTCCTTTTAGAACGTTTTCTGTGCCATCAGCTGCTCAACATGTAACTCGCACCCACTGAACTGCATCCATGTCCCTGGAGATATGAACTTTTCCTCAAGATCTATGTACCATCTTGTACTCTAACTCTTGCAGATCCCAAACCGCTTCAAAACGTCCAGCAGCTGCTCTCAAAAAAAACCAACGTCCTACAACTGTGATGGTGGTCACAAGGGTGTT
>NW_005070632.1:0-484 GCF_000277835.1 Geospiza fortis | reverse complement strand
CCACATTTCCAGGGGTGAATTCCCAGTGTTTCTAAGTGGGAATTCCCAGATTTCCCAGTGTGGAATTGCAAGGTTTTGGGTGGAAATCCCTTTGTTTCCAAGTGAGAATTCCCATTTTTCCAGGCAGGAATTCCCATTTTTCCCAGTGTGGAATTCCCAGATTTCCCAGGTGGGAATTCCCAGGTTTTTGGGTTGAAATTCCCACATTTCTAGGGGTGAATTCCCAATGTTTCCAAGTGAGAATTCCCAGATTTCCAGGCAGGAATTCCCATTTTTCCCAGTGTGGAATTCCCATTTTTCCAGAGAATTCCCAGATTTCCCTCGCGTTTTTTTCCCAGATTTCTGGGTGTGAATTCCCAGATTTCCCAGTGTGCAATTCCCACTTTTCCCAGGCAGGAATTCCCCGATTTCCCTCGGGGATTTTTTCCCTTTTTTCTGGTTGTGAATTCCCATTTTTCCCAGTGTGCAATTCCCAGTTTCTCCC
>NW_005070631.1:0-484 GCF_000277835.1 Geospiza fortis | reverse complement strand
AAAAAAGGCCAGATGAAAAAAGTTTATAACATGAGATCAATTCAATTAGTTATTCAGTTCATTTAAGTAGTCCAGCTGGACAATTATAGATGGCGACCAATTCCATTACATAACCATGAAGCAATGTGTCCATCAGCTTCTATTTGTGCTACTGTATCCACCCAGGTTGTCTAAATCTCTTTTCAGCTCATTTGCCCATGAGAGTTACTGGGCTATGGTCCTGCATGTGTTACACACACACACACAACAAAATTTCTTGGTGTCTCAAACTGTGGAGGTGCTTCAAGCTGCCTCCAACTGATTGGCCAGCTCAGGAAGTGAACATGGATAGCCTGGACCAAGGGTTTGCATTCATTCTATGCAAATGCAACTTCACCTTCTCACTGTGCACTTCCACCATCCTTAGTCTAATCTGTTTCTCTAATTCTACCAAAAGAAATAGAGCCCTAGAAATTACAATCAAGCAACAGGGTTCCCTCACATA
>NW_005070630.1:0-484 GCF_000277835.1 Geospiza fortis | reverse complement strand
AAATCCTCCCTAATCTTTGTCTGCAATGTAACCGCTTCCACACCATTGTGAACGAGTTACTCCAAAGCTTCCCCAAACAAGAACTGAGCTGGGTTTTGCGCGGTTGTTGTCCACAATTCCAAATCCTGTGAATGAATCAAAATGGCTTCATACTTCAGCAATCTAGCATCCATGAGCCATTTATCTGCTTTCTGTTGTAGTATGCCCTGCACATTGTGTGGTGCAAATACTTCCAAAGGTGCTCTGAAAGTTACTTTCTTGGCTTCCTCCACCAACAATGCTACAGCTACAATCACTTGCAAGCATGTGGGCCAGCCCCTGCTAACAGGGTCCAAAAGCCTAGACAAGTAACCCACTGGTTTCCTGACTCCTGCCCAGTCCTGTGTCAGCACACTATGTGCCGTGTGGTTGCTCACATCCACAAACAACTGTAATGGCCATCTCACATTGGGGAGGGTCAGCACTGGTGCTGCTGTGAGCGCTT
>NW_005070629.1:0-484 GCF_000277835.1 Geospiza fortis | reverse complement strand
GTCTTAGTATTTTCTACACTCAACCACCTACTCGGTGTCCACAATATCCTGTGGCAATGAGTTCTACAAAGTGCCAAACATGCACTGCCTTCTTTAGTTTTGTTTCTAGCCTGCCACCTGATAATTTTATTTGATGCTGTACTTTCTTCATTATGAGAGGCAGAGAATGTCCATGCCTTATTAACCTTCTCCAAGCTACTTTTTAAGGCCAGTTTCCTGTATGTAGAAATTACATGTATATTTCTGTAGGTAATGTAGGAAACACATGGTTTATTATCTACACAGTTACCTATCTCTTTGGCTTTGCCTGGGCCGTTCATTGTGAAAAACTGCATGGGAGAGGATTCAGTGCAAGACATAGATATGCATATGGGTTTTTTACCTACCACCTGTGGTACTCTGCTGACAATAGATAGATCAGTTCTAAAGAGATCACCCCTACTTTATGCTTTTAGAATTTGACTTTTCTGTTTTGCCTCATAGC
>NW_005070628.1:0-484 GCF_000277835.1 Geospiza fortis | reverse complement strand
GATGACCACAAGGTCGTCGTGGTCACCACAAAGCTTGTGATGGTGGCCTCAAGGACCTCGTGGTCACCCTGAATTCACTCCGATGACCTCGAGGATCTTGTGGTCACTTCAAGTTGGTTTTGATGACCACGAGGATGTCGTGGTCACCTCAGGTTGGTTTTGATGACCACGAGGGTGTCATGGTCCCCCCGAATTCTCTCTGATGACCATGAGGACCTTGTGGTCACCTCAAATTGGTTTTGATGACCACAAGGTCGTCATGGTCACCACAAACTTGTGCTGATGGCCTCAAGGACCTTGTGGTCACCCTGAATTCTCTCTGATGACCACGAGGATCTTGTGGTCACTTCAAGTTGGTTTTGATGACCACGAGGATGTCGTGGTCACCCCAAAATTGTTTTGGATGACCATGAGGGTCTTGTGGTCACCGCAAATTCACTCTGATGACCATGAGGATCTTGTGGTCACCTCAAATTGGTTTTGA
>NW_005070627.1:0-484 GCF_000277835.1 Geospiza fortis | reverse complement strand
TTTTTTTAACCAGAAGGGAAAATGTGCTGAAAGGCCTTCTTCATTACTGACTCATAGTCTGAACAATAGCACAGAAAATATGGCATGATATAGTTTCATGCCTATGTAACAGCAGCTTTTACGGCATTTTGTTGAGTCCACAAGACAGATTTGTCCATCTTCCAGCTCTGCAAGGCTTCTGATCTTCTTGAAATTCAAGCTGCATTCCCCTCGACTTCTTCCTGTCACGACAACTTCCCACCAGCCAAACCATGTCTTGTATTGCATTTCTGCAAGCACACATTCTTCAGATTCTGTTTCTGGTTAATCTTTCTCATTCCTTGTCTTGCAGAGGCTGTCTGGAGAGACAGGATTATGGCCTTGGATTTGGAACATATTGATACGTGATGCAGAACAGAAATCCATTAACTCACAATGGAGAACAGCAGAACATATGGAAACATGATGCAGAGCAGAACTCATTGTTCCTTAATGGATGTGGCTT
>NW_005070626.1:0-484 GCF_000277835.1 Geospiza fortis | reverse complement strand
ACAATGTGGTTTTCCTGAGTGTTTGCCTATGAAAGTGCATTCTTAAGAGAGCAGGTTGGCACAAATGCATTTCAAATTGTAATTGAATATTTGTGGTCAATTGTCTAGGCAGTACCTGCTCAGCATTCACAAGGAGAGTTAATTCATTCTCCCCCAAAGGTGCTTTGGGATCCAGGATCAGCATCTGTCCCAGCTGTGCTGAGGATTTTGCTTAGATGTGGATGCTTTGCAGCCCCTTGGTAGCAGGAAGGTGCAGAGTTTCATGGCACTGAGCCCAGGGCCATGAAGGGAGCATGAAGGAAGGAAAAGATGGTGATTTCTAGCACCTGGCAAAAAGGATTGGGAAACCTGGAAATTTCCTTTGGTGCCAGGGTTGGAGGAGTCATAAATTCAGCCCGTTAGCACCTAACATTCAAATGAAGAGCAAGAAAGGGTATCATGAAGAGGGTCCAGGATCAACACCTGGTCCCTATCTCCTAGTGAA
>NW_005070625.1:0-484 GCF_000277835.1 Geospiza fortis | reverse complement strand
CCTGCTTTTCACAGCTGTAGCCCATTACCACAAACCATGTATGTACAGTATTTCACTGTAGTTCACCTACCTGGTGCTGTCACTGAAGCAATCACTGTGGCACTTTGGCAGTCAGCTAAGGAGAACTTGGTGTTTAACAGGATATACCTTGATGGAAGGCAATACAAACCAGGAATGACATTGTAAACAGATTAGCAGACAGGTGAGACCAGGGAAATCAGTCTGTAGCCTCAGTGTCTTTGGAATCTGATAGTTTCTTTAATGCAGGTGCACCTGTCTGGTAGAAGAATGCTATCATCCCTGATTTAGGAAGTTAATGAGAGGCTAAAGACTCCAAATACCAATAAAAATATTTAGATATCGAATTCTACTGTGAATTTGGACCAAAGTGACAGGTTTACAGAGGCACAGGAGTATCTGGCTTGACACATAAGGTTTCTTAACATGACTCTTGTATTACACTCAGGAGAGTTTTGTTCCTCTC
>NW_005070624.1:0-484 GCF_000277835.1 Geospiza fortis | reverse complement strand
TATTATTAATAATAATAATAATAATATTTTTAGAGGATAATAAAATAAGAAGGAAAAGTAAGTAAGAAAGTCCTTGGATAGGATATTAAAATAGTTTAAAAATAATTGTTCTGGGTTTTAAAATAATTTTAAAAATAACTGTACAGGGTCTTAATAATAAAAAAAGTTGTGCTGGGAATTAAAATAATAATAAAAAGAATTGTGCAGGGTATTAAACAGTGCAGCCTGTCATGCAAAGCACCTGCCAGGACTGAGGCTCCTCCTGCGTTCTGAATTTCTGAATCTGAATTTCCCAGATGAATGAGCAGCAGTAGTGGATCCCCTGCACAGCAGGGCCTGGCAGAGGGCTTAAAATGGGAATGAATAAAAGGGATCAGCCTGGGATGGGGCAGGACAGAGCGGAGAAGAAGGAAAATAAGGGAACTGGATGTTTAAAATGTGAATTAATAAATGGGACCAGCCTGGAATAGGGCAGGACAGAGGG
>NW_005070623.1:0-484 GCF_000277835.1 Geospiza fortis | reverse complement strand
TGGAAGTTAGGCAGCAATCTCTCAGTTCTTCTCCCTGCCTTCTGGACTGTGCATTAGCATAGAGTAATGTGACAGCAAAGTTGGGATGTTTGTCAGCAGGTATATTGTCCTAAAATCCCTGGGCAGATGCTGAAATGTGGATTAGCAGAAACTGATAGAAAAAGTAAGAGCTTGAAAAAACTATTACTTCTAATTTCAGGCATGCTGTGCTGTTGGAATTCATTTGCTTGGTAAAGTGAATCAAACAGCCGTCCTGGGCACTCAGCCTGGGTACTCTGGGTCCTCAACTTGCTCTTTGCACATGCAGACCTGGGAGAACAGTCCTGTAAAATGTCTTTCCATTCCATTATTTCATCCATGAGAAGAATTAGAAGCAAATGCCTTCTAAGAGCCCTTTGGAAACCAGTCCTATCTGGGACCTATTCCAGTTTCCAAAGTTGTTCCTTCATAGAATTGTGGAATAGTTTGGGTGGGAAGGGACCTT
>NW_005070622.1:0-484 GCF_000277835.1 Geospiza fortis | reverse complement strand
ACCCCAAATTTTGGGGTTCCCAGCCCGAATTTCGGGGTCCCCTCTAGGTGAGGTCCATCAGGATGTTCTCCTCCATCACCTGAGGGTTCTCAGACCCCTGATTTAGGGGTTCCCTTTGTTTCTTTGGGGAATTTTGGGATATTTTAGGGGATTTGGTGTATTTTTGAAATTTTTTTGGGGTGGTTTTTTAGGATTCTCACCCCAAATTTTGGGGTTCCCAGCCAGGATTTGGGGTCGCCCCTAGATGAGGTCCATCAGCATGTTCTGGTTCTGAGGTGGTTTTGGGGTTCCAAGGGGGGATTTTGGGGTGATTTTGGGGTCCCAGGGGTGGTTTTGGGTTTCCTGGAGTGGTTTTGGGATTCTAGGGGTGATTTTGGGGGTTCCTGGGGTGGATCTTGCAGTGTGCTGGGGTTTTTGAGGGGTTTTTCGCGGGTTTTTTTTGAGGCTTTTTTTGCGGGTTTTTTTGGGGGTTTTTTTGGGGCAT
>NW_005070621.1:0-484 GCF_000277835.1 Geospiza fortis | reverse complement strand
CATTGTAACTGCATTTTGTGGAGAGCCGGGTACAAAGTTCTCCTAAAATGCAAAGCTGTTGTGGTTCTTCCTCCCCATAGTCATGGCCTAACACTTGCGCAGCTCGGACAGTGCTTCCTGCTTGGTAATTCTCTGCCATGCCTCAGGGATTTCTCCTTTGCCCTGAAATTTCCCATTGTACAGAGCTTCCAGCTGTGTCCTGAAATGAGACACAAACCATTTCCAGTACGCCTGCATGGATGAATCAGGAAGAATGTTCCAATTGGAATAAGGAGGTCCAGCATCCCGGTATCTCTTGAAGGGAAACTGTTCACTACCACGGACTCTGAAAAAGCCATCACTTGCAACAAGGCTGGAACAAATATCAATGATCAGCTGGTCTCTCCCATGCCACGTCCATCCCATCAAAGCTTCTGGGCGATGGAAGACCACCTGATGGTCTCCATCGTGATTCCACATGGTGTTTGTGCAGACAGCCCCACAA
>NW_005070620.1:0-484 GCF_000277835.1 Geospiza fortis | reverse complement strand
TCTTAGCTGTATCCAGGCACAATTGTCGATGCAGTCAGTTGCTGCCTCAAAGATAAGAGAAGGTGAAGAAGGCACTTTTCCAACTGAAATTCGGAAAATAATTTGGGACGGTGACACTGATTTTGAAAGAGAATTCCAATCCTGGTGGCACTTGGTGAATTTTACTTATGACCCCATTACAAACACAGCCACAGCTCTTGTGTCAACCATATGCAATGCCTCAGTGCATTTGAGATTTCCTATTATTGCATTAGGGCTAAGTCATGGTGGAGCTATTCCCTATCTTTCTGAACATAGAGAATGGGCCCGTCAAATTGGTGAAAAATGGCAAAATGTTAATTTGGAATCTTGGATAGTCCGAGAACAAGGCTTCATCTGTTAAAGTAATGCAGTTATAGCTCAAGTAGTTTGTTTGGACACAGAGTAAAATATCTCTCATTTTGAAATTCATCCTAAGGAGACTTCCGAAACAGTCCTTAAATAT
>NW_005070619.1:0-484 GCF_000277835.1 Geospiza fortis | reverse complement strand
CCAGTTGGGTGACACCGACCCCAATTGGGTGACATCGACCCCAGTTGGGTGACACTGACCCCAGTTGGGTGACACTGACCCCACCTGGGTGACACAAACCCAAACCCCAGCTGGGTGACACCAACCCCAGCTGGGTGACACCGACCCCAATTGTGTGACACTGACCCCAGCTGGGTGACAGTGACTCCACCTGGGTGACACCGACCCCAGTTGGGTGACACCGACCCCAGTTGGGTGACACTGACTCCAGTTATGTGACACCAACCCATCTGGGTGACACCAACCCCAGATGGGTGACACTGACCCCAGCTGGGTGACATTGACTCCACCTGGGTGACACCAACCCCACCCAGGTGACACCGACCCACCTGGCTGTCCCCAACCAGCCCACTTGAGTGTCCCCATCTGCAGGTGACCCCCACCATGTCCCTTCCCAAGGTGGCCTTGTTCCCTTGTAGTGGCCTTGTCCCCCCTGAGGTGGCCT
>NW_005070618.1:0-484 GCF_000277835.1 Geospiza fortis | reverse complement strand
TGAACAAACATAAGTTAACTATAACACAAAACTTATTATTATTCAGCATTAACAAATGAGACGATTTGGGGATAAATTTAGCTGCAGCCTGAGTGACTAGGGTGTTTGCTGATTTATCTTCCTGCCCCTCTGGCTCTGTCTTTTGCCCTACAGTATCTAGCAGCATGCAATAAGCACATGCCAGGGCCCAGCATATTGCAATGAGCTTTTTCTTCTCCTTGAACTTGTCACTGCACTTCTCTTTCAGATATTTCCCCACCTCAACTGGGTTCTGATTTTGTTCAGGGGGGAAATTCCAAGCTATTGTGGCAGAAAATTCCTTCAGGGTTTGGCCTATGTCCTCCCATACCCACACCACTCAGGATTTTCCATGCCTGGGGCAGGGGGCTGCACAGCCCCTCTGGAAATCTCAGTCCTCATTCTAGACAAGTTGCAGATCGTATAGAGGAAGCCTACTAGATAAAATACCAGGAAGGTGGTATCT
>NW_005070617.1:0-484 GCF_000277835.1 Geospiza fortis | reverse complement strand
GATAATGGGATGGGATAATGGGATGGGCCAAGAACTGCTTCCCATGGCTCCTCCTGCCTGTGGATGGGACACAGGGACTCACGGGTGGGACATGGGGAATAACAGGTGGGACATGGGGATGAAACCACAGATAGGACACAGGGAATAACAGGTGGGACATGGGGGAATCATGGCTGGGAAACAGGGAATAAGGGGTGGGACATGTGGAATCACAGGGTGGGACATGGGACTGCAACCACCAGTGGGACACAGGGAATTACAGGTGGGACACAGGGAATGAGACACAGGAAAAAACAAGAGATGGGACACAGGGAATATCAGGTGGGGACACAGGGATTTCAGGTGGGACATAGAGAGCCACAGGTGGGACACAGGGAACAAAGGTGGGATACAGGGAACTGCAGGTGGGACATGGGGAATAATGAGTGGGATACAGGCAGCCAGAGCTGGGACACAAGGAAACAACCACAGGTGGGACACAGGG
>NW_005070616.1:0-484 GCF_000277835.1 Geospiza fortis | reverse complement strand
AAGTCATAACGGACTTGTGGGATCTCCGGGAGGTGTCTGTAAAGACGGTCAGAGCCTTTTTTAAAGGTCTCCTACTTTGAACACTTCCCAATTTCAGAGTAAATTGAACCTTTTGTTCGAAAATTTTGTGGGCAGGCCGATGGATAGAAATTTGTCCTGGGTAGGAATCCAGAGAAAACTGCAACGCCTCATTTTCCTGAAGCAAATGTTCCAACATTGCCTTAGTAATTTGGCCCGATTTTAATTCAATTGGAATGTGAATGCACTCAAAGTCACATCCTGCCAGCTCCCTGATCCGGGTCCTAGCTTTCCAGATCAGTCCTGCCACCTGCTCTTGGGGCATTGTCATTCTCTTGGACCTTTGGTGACTGAGGAAAACCCACTCTTTGATCAAGAGAGGGTCCTTCTGGTCCTGGGCCCTTTTAGGTGTTTCCCTTGCCTTAGGTGTTTGTTTCTGCTCCCACTGGAAAATGATTCCATGGAG
>NW_005070615.1:0-485 GCF_000277835.1 Geospiza fortis | reverse complement strand
TTGGGTAGATTCTGCTCCTCTCTTGCACCACAGCTCTTTTCTATCACTGCTGATCATTATTCGGTGTTTCCAAGTCTGCCTGTGGCTACTCCTGGTTTCTCCTCACTTGACATTATCCCTTGCACCTCTATATCACTGTATCCCTTTAGAAAAAATGACAGGAGGAAAAAATCAGTTATTCTAGACAAGTTTTAATTTCTGGTTTGGTACATTGCCCATAAAACATATTTCTAATCCAATCTAGTCTCCCGCTGTCATTCTGAACAGCTTCCAACCTGTTGACAGGAACATCTTTTTTCAGACTTGTCACCAAATACTGGAAATGGATGGAGCAGCTGTTACCGTGTGTGTTCTAACACATAATCATAGAATCGTTTAGGTTAGAGAAAACCTTTTAAGATACTCCAGTTCAACCATTAACTTAACACTGCCAAGTTCACCCCTAATCAATATCTCTAAGTACCACATCTACACGTCTTTTAAAT
>NW_005070614.1:0-485 GCF_000277835.1 Geospiza fortis | reverse complement strand
TTGTTTAACACCTGAGCTAACCTAGTTCCCTGTTTTAGATCTGAGAGATGCCTTCTTTTTCCTCCCTATCCACGAAGACAGCCAGAAAATTTTTGCATTCAAATGAGGAAGTCCTAGAACATAGCTCACATGGTCCATGTGCCTGAAGGCTTCAAAAATTCCCCCACTCTGATTAGAGAACAACTTGCAAAGACCCAGAGTCCTAGGAAGCTCAGAACAGGAAGAAGGGAAGCTGTTGCAGTACGTGGATGATCTTCTAGGAGCCACTCAGACGAAAGAAGCTTGTGTGGCCTAGACGGTAAGCCTTTTGAATTTCCTAGGACTCCAAGGATACAGAGTATCAAAGAAAAAGGCACAGATAGTGAAACAGAAAGTAATCTACCTAAGGTACGAAGTGAGTGCTGAGCAACGGACTTTAGGGCAAGGAAGCCATATGCCACACCCTGAAACCCCAGAAAACAAAGGAACTCCGAACCTTCTTAGGC
>NW_005070613.1:0-485 GCF_000277835.1 Geospiza fortis | reverse complement strand
GCAAGCAGGATGCCAGCTCAGCTCTGCGAGGCCGAAATAGTAGAAGTTAAGCAAAACAATCTTGCTGCACTTAATCAAAAGCAGGGGTCAAAGAATAGCCCCCTGAAAAGGACACTGGACTTTGATGATGGACCCTCAAAGAATAAATAGAAGGACTTTGATAAGGATTGTGACTGTGTAAAATAAAGTTAAGGAAGTGGGGATAGCTAATGAACATGTAATCAGCGTTTTTGATAAAAACTGTACACCTGACACTCAGGGCATCGATTAGAGGAAATATCCTCTAGCATGCTGTAATAAAGAATGCCTGCTATCTAGTACTCAGAACTGTGCTAGAAAGTTTCTATCCAGCTAATTGCAGTACCACGTCTCTCTGTCTGTCTTCACAGGAGAGGTGTCTGTCTTGATTTACAAGACAGATGTCTGCAAGGGAAGGCAGAAAAGCCTATAAAAGACTATAAACCCCCTCCCTCCAAATTATTAGA
>NW_005070612.1:0-485 GCF_000277835.1 Geospiza fortis | reverse complement strand
GAGGTTTTTTTGTTTGTTTTGCTTTGGTGTTTGTTTTGTGGTTTTGTTTTTGGGGTCCTTTTAAAAAAATAGTAGGCTATTTACTCTCTTGCTTCTCCCAGATTTCTTGGAAAATAACAGCATGTAAAACTGCTTTCTTCTCCTGCATTCTGAAATGACCTTGTGGTACTGATATGCTAATATATTCAAATGAGACATTATGTTTCAAAACCCACTAGTAGAGATTAAAAAATGCCAATACACTAAAAATAGAAATACTTTTGAAATGCAGGAATATAAATTTAACTATGTTAGCTAACCTGGCAGTCAGGTTCTGAAAATACATGTTTTACCAGGACAATCAGGCAAGGTTGGAGCCACAAATGTTTCCACAGTAGCTGCACTGGTTTTTGGGGAGAGGGGAATGGGGTTGGTTCTGCTGGAGGGTAAAACCTGAGAGCCTGGGTCACATTCCACTATCAGCCTGAGCATTGCTCAGGAAATGG
>NW_005070611.1:0-485 GCF_000277835.1 Geospiza fortis | reverse complement strand
AAAAAGAACTTTCTCAATGCTCTTGGCAAATGGTGATAACCTTTTCTGATGTTAAATCCAGTTGGCATCAAAATTAGCGTTTACAGGTATCATGCTGATATAAACAAATGTAATTTAAAGAAACACAGAAATTGCTGACACTTACTTAAGCTAGAGCTTTAACTGTAAATTTATTTAAAAGCACTATAAGAGTCTAATTGGTAAAATGACTACAAAATAGTTTTTAAAAGATCTGGACTCCTAGTCACTTACCTAAGAGTATGACAATGTTGCAGCCTTAGCAGAATGATTGACTTGTAAGGATAATATTGTTTGCATGACAGCTGTCCTCTCCCTGAGTCTGTGTAACACTGGATTCTTGGTATTTGAACAAGGATCCAGTTTTTTAAAAGGCCCATGCAGTTTTCCCACAGAGGTGGAATATTGCTGCTTTCTTTGTTTAATTTTAGAGTTGTGTGGAAAATGCTGTGAACACATAAATATGA
>NW_005070610.1:0-485 GCF_000277835.1 Geospiza fortis | reverse complement strand
TTTGAGAAAGGGGAGAAGATAATCCAAGTCCTCCTAATGGCAAGTTCTGTCACAAAGCAAAGTAAGGTCACAGCACCTGACCAGGAATATCAGTTTTTAGGAGTAAAATGGAAAGATTAATATAATCAGATTCCAATGGGTATGTGGATGGAATCCTACACGGCAAGTCACAGGAGTTATTGAGGGACAAACTGGATCAAGTCAAATTGCAATGCTGAAAGCTGTCCAGCTGGGTTTAGGTATGAGTGAATGAAATAAATGGCCAGTGCTCTACCTGTACAGACTCATGAAAGGAAGCGTGAGTGGGAGTGCCTAGGCTGATGGAAATACATCAATTGCCAGCACAGAGATAAACCCACCTGGGCTGCTGAATTCTAGCAAGACATCACTACCCAAATAGAGACGTTGACTGTATGTCATGTAGACATACATGTATGTCTTGTCATACACAAGAGTCAGGCTACTGAAGAACACCACAACAACAG
>NW_005070609.1:0-485 GCF_000277835.1 Geospiza fortis | reverse complement strand
TCCCAGTGCCCTGGGTTTCCACAGTGCCCCACAGGCATGATCCAGAGTGGCACCAGCACAGTGGGTGTGATATTGGGAGATCTGTCTGTCTCCCTTTCGCATTTTCATGAAGCACATCCATCCCTGTGACTGACATCTTGCTGCTCCCTTTGGGCATTCAGTTAAGATCACCAAGTAGAAATGGCAGGGCTGTTTTTTGGAAATCCATGTTTCCTCTGCACTGTTTGTGATACCAGGTCTGTGACTGAAAGCTGCCCTTTTGCAGTAAGACACCGTAAGGCTCTGGAGAGATGGGTTCAGGTGCTCAATTTCTCTTCATGTGGCAGAATCACTGCTGTATTTCGGCTTTCTCCTGTAGAGGAGCAGTGAATTTATTTTGATATTCAGGCTGAGAGAGCTGGGGCTGCTCACACCAGAGAAATCTCCAGGGAGACCTTACTGCACTTTTCCATTATCTGAAGGAGCTACAAGAGAGCTGGAGAGGG
>NW_005070608.1:0-485 GCF_000277835.1 Geospiza fortis | reverse complement strand
TATCGGGTGCACCAGGTAATGAAAGACTTGTGTTGCTGTTGGGGAGAATCTTGTAAAAATGTCTCACCAGTGATGTTGGCCTACTTGTTCTACTTCGGTCAGGACGTTTTTTATTCTTTCCGAGTCGTGTTCCACCTGCAAGACCATGCGCTTAGCTGTTTGGTTTACCTTTTGCACCAGTCTCTTTACTTCTGGATGCACAAGCATCGCCTTGAGGACTTCAACATCTATACCTATCTGTAGTTTTGGCAGTTCGTGGTACAAGTCATACTCTGCGTTAATTAGCTGCTGGGTGGTTACGGGAGCGGTGTAGTTAAAATCGCAACTTATGATCTTGGTAAAATTACATACACAGAAGTTAGTATTGTTAGTTTCCTCTTGGCAACTATCTACAGTTACGTTACTGCAAGCTGTTCTGACACAGGCACATCCATTCTCTATATAGTAAACTTGTGACTGTACTCTATTGTGTGAAAGCATTTCGA
>NW_005070607.1:0-485 GCF_000277835.1 Geospiza fortis | reverse complement strand
GGGAGCGAGGTCCTCTGTTGTAATTCCCAGCAGGGGACATACCCAGTTGATGGATTGGCACAGACTGTGTAAGTCTCTCAGGGTTTTCGGGTCGTCTCAGATGGCGAGCTGCTGGGGTACAATGGTCCTTTCATGGGTCTGGAATCCAAGATAAGTCCATGGGTTGGTGTACTGTATTTTGTCCTCACGAATCTCAAATCCTTCCTTTTCAATGGTTTCAATGGTCTTTTTAACTGCTTTGTCTAAGTAAGCTTTTTCTGATGCACAGACCAGGATATCATCCATATAGTGGTAGATGATTGCATCTGGAAATTGGTTCCGGATGGAGGACAGAATATGAGCAATGTACCACTGGCATATGTTAGGCGAGTTTTTCATTCCTTGAGGAAGAAAACACCACTGATATCTTTTGAGTGGAGCCGCTCTGTTAAGAGAGGGAAGGGAGAAAGCAAACCGTAGAGCATCCTGGGGGTGCAGCAGAATGC
>NW_005070606.1:0-485 GCF_000277835.1 Geospiza fortis | reverse complement strand
AAAAAATTTGCTGATAAAACATTCAAGGGATCTGTCTGCTTAATAACTGTTGAATAACTAAACAAAATGACCTGTGTATTTAATGGCACACCCATCCAGCTTTGATTAAAGGCAAAATAGAAAGTACCTAAAACTAGACATTATTAACAAAATACTTGACTGGGCTAATCTAATAAATACTAGTCAGAATGGATTTGTAAATAATGACAGTCATATATATATATGTACTGATACTCCTCTCTCTGAGCTAAAAGCATGGTTTGTAAAGATATTGATGCATCTTCTGTGGAGATTTATGATTAACTGTGGCACTATATTTTTGTAAGGTGGATTGATGTGAGAGCAATACCAAGAGCTCAGTGGCTTAAAAATTACAGACCTGAACTGCTGGCATTTCTAATGCGATCTAATATGAACTTATTATTAGTTCAACACTTTCTACATATTTTATCAATTATATGATGTGAAATTACCACTGACAGAGC
>NW_005070605.1:0-485 GCF_000277835.1 Geospiza fortis | reverse complement strand
GCAGAAAAGAAGGGCACCGGTGAGTTTTTCAAGAAGCAAGAGCATACGCAGCTGACTGTGCTTGTGAATAAGCAGCTGCTGGATTTTTGCATTTTCCTTCATTGCATACAAAAGCTCGGTGCTCTGCTGCTTCATTCTTCGCCTTCTGCGATCTGCACAGGACTGAAGCTGAGCGAGGGTATTTAACTTTGAACCTTTTCAGTGTCTGTGCTACATGTATACACTGTGACATTTCTCGGGATATTTTGGCTTTTCTCAAACATCAATAAAATGATAAGTTTCCTCCCGTAGTTCTGACACGGCTGCATGTAATGCTGCCCACAGCACTTCCCTGTCTCAGGAGCTGCTGTGGACAGGGTAACAGATGAGGGAATTCTGTCAACAACAGGGTTTTCTTCTCTCTGATTTTGTCTTGCTGACCATTTTGCTGTCTTCTGAGGAGCTTGTGTATGAGGGCAGATGTAGCAGACTCCATAGAGCTTGGG
>NW_005070604.1:0-485 GCF_000277835.1 Geospiza fortis | reverse complement strand
AAAAAAAAAAAAAAAAAAAGCAAAAGGCATTTGAGGGACAATGGGGACAAAGAGGACAGGAGTGGTTCCCTTCCTCCGGGGCCAAGTGAGGCTCTATAAAAGCTCCCGCAGAGAGGTTTTAAATCATTTTTCTGCCCTTCTCATCCCATCTCCTGCTGTGGCACAGCGTAAGTCAGGTCTGGGGGATCGGGCAGGGTTTGAGCTCGGAAATTGTAAAAATTGTGAATTTTTAGCTCTAAAAAATTCACATGGGGTGGTGGGAGACGGTTCAAGGTTTGGGAACAGAACAGCCGGAAATAAATGGGGTAAAATTGGCGTTAATAAAATAAAATGGCGTTAATTCAGAGATTAATTAATAAATTAATATAATAAATATGAATATAAGAAGTATTAGTACTATAAATATGAAAGTTGAAAATATTAATAATGGAAATATGAATATTGAAAAGATGAATATTTGAATGAATGGATGAATGAATGAATGA
>NW_005070603.1:0-485 GCF_000277835.1 Geospiza fortis | reverse complement strand
TTATTTTTCTAGGAGATTTACTGCCCTTACCCAGCATGTCAAAACCCTCAAGGTCCACAGTATGTGAAATGTAATGCTTAACAGCAGAAGAAAAGACTGCTTTGGAGTATGAGGAAACTGATGTGAAAGGGGCAATGAAAGAGTGCATTAAATGATGATGCCTCTTTTGAAAGGAAATAGGAAATTCACAGGCATCTGGGGCCATTACCTTTCATATCCCAGCAATCAGGAAATTAACCTTTAACCCTTCTCTGTTGACCTACTCTCCTTTCTCTTTTTCTGTCATTCATTCTTTTTTCCTAATGACTGGAGAAGATAGATACAGTCTATGATTTATGCTTCCAAAGGCTACACTCTGCCTCCTTCCTTGTACCTTCCCAAGCACTTCAATGTCTGTGTTCACTCAACTCTAGAAAGAGTCAAAGCTTCACTCAGATTTACTTCCATGTCATACTTACCGACACCTGAATTGTTTATGTTTCATT
>NW_005070602.1:0-485 GCF_000277835.1 Geospiza fortis | reverse complement strand
TGTCTCCTTTTTGGACATAAACCTCTTTTGTTTGTGGATTCATTTTCCTGACAGCTTTAATTAAAATCCCAAGTTATGCCACCTAATGAAGACTGGCCATCGAAACATATCTGAACTTACTTTCAATAAATGAACTTCTGAAACATTTTCAACATAAGCAAACATGGGGCAGGCACTTCAAACAAACACCCATCTCCATCCATTAATTACTATTTTTCAGTATCTTTGAAGTCACCTTTCTGTTGGAAATAGTCGCATGATATATTAGCATTTTCTCAGGATGAATTCAATCAGATGAACTTCCAACCAGCCAGCCTCACCTCTGTGCCCAGGAAGATCATGGAAGAGATCATCCTGGAAGATGTGTCAAAAACCATGGAAGACAGAAAGGTGATTAGAGAGAGCTAACATGGTTTCACAGAGAGCAGTGGGTCAATGTCCAAATGGAGACCTGTAATAAGTGGTGTCCCTCAGGGGTCCATATT
>NW_005070601.1:0-485 GCF_000277835.1 Geospiza fortis | reverse complement strand
AACCACAAGACACGCTTCACTCCAAAATCGAGCAGTCATTGACTTCCTGCTGCTTGCCCACAGACACGGCTGTGAAGACTTCGAAGGGATGTGCTGCTTCAATCTCTCTGCACACTCGGAATCCAGCCATGCGAACAACCAGAAACTGAAAGAACTCGTGATGGACTTGAAAGTAGAAAAAACCCAGACTGGGTCAATGACATTTTTGGTCAATGGGGATTAACAGGATGGGATGCATCTTTGGTTAAGGGAATGTTGTGGATTGTCCTTGTTGTTGTTATTGTATTAGCTATGTTCTCATGCCTTGTTCACTGTTTCAAAAGAACTATAGGGAACGCCTTTTTTCTGAAAACAGAAAGTGGAGTTGTAGCAGGCTCCGGGCCTGCTAGGGCTCCATGGAGGGAAGAGGCTTAAAGATAGGAAATGCCATTGTGACGGTGGTCACAAGGGTATTTGGGTGAAGGAAGAGACGTGATCCTTGACTC
>NW_005070600.1:0-485 GCF_000277835.1 Geospiza fortis | reverse complement strand
ACTATTGGAATACTTCCCTTTCCAGTGCAGAACCCTTATCTTCAATATTATGTACAAAAAGAGACAAAAGAAGCTTGTTTAAGCAACAGCATCAAGTTATTGAGTGTGGGGATTTTTTGTAAATATTTTCTGTGATCTGTATCACTGATCTCAGTCATTAGACTTGTAGATGTTAATTGTATTATTACTCTGAAATGAATAGGCTCAAGTCAAGATTTTTATATGTGACTTCCCTAAACTGGGAACATTTAATTTGGGTCTAAAAAATTTCAAAACTCTTACAGAAATTGCAACAAGTATATTATACCATAGGTTTATGGTCTGCAGCTCCATGTCACATTTCTCATTAATGTTACATAGTCTCTTACCCATTCCTTGTAACCATGAGAAATGATCCATGCTTCTATTTGATTGGGAATTTTGCCCAGCATCTGTGGTGAAAATTCCACAGCATGTGAACTTTTATTTTTTAATCTTGTCTGTAA
>NW_005070599.1:0-485 GCF_000277835.1 Geospiza fortis | reverse complement strand
GGGAAAATATTGGGGAAATAAAGGGGAAAACAGGAAAAACTGGGGATTTTGGGGCGGATTTGCCCACCGTGCCGAGGTTGCCGTTGTGGTTGCGCGAGTAGGGGTAGAAGGCGCCGAGCTCCATCCAGCGGGCGCAGAGCTCGTACGAGGGCTCCCCGAAAAAGCCGCAGATGTCGGCCCCGGTCTGCCCCAAAAACAGCGAAAATACCAAAAAAAAACGAGAGGCCAAAAATCCCATAAAAATGAGATCAAAAATCCCAAAAAAACCCAGTGACAAATCCCCCAAAAAACCCCAGTATAAAATCCCAAAAAAATGAGCCCAAAATCCCTCGCAGAAAAATGACATCAAAATCCCATTAAAAAGGGTCCGAAATTCCATAAAAAAGGACCCCAAAATCCCATCAAACCCAGACAAAAATCCCATCAAACCCAGCCCAAAATCCCCTAAAACCTGAGCCTAAAATCCCATTAAAAAGAACCCAAAA
>NW_005070598.1:0-485 GCF_000277835.1 Geospiza fortis | reverse complement strand
TAAAAGCCTTTTTTGCATTTCGCCTTCGGAATGCCACCTCTTTTACTCCCTTGATTATCAAATTACGATAATTATTCATGTGTTTCCTCCCCTCCTCATCATTTTGACCCCACTCTGGAAGTGCTGTTGGCATTTTCTCATCTCCTGGAAGGGCCCTGTTGTTTTTCTTTTCCCCAAACTTTTATTCTAGCTGCTCGGATTGCCTTTCTTCCTGTAAAAAAATTATTTTTATTATAGACTGCATCTCTTCCCAAGTATAAATGTTCAGACCTAAAAATTGGTCTAATTGTTCAGCTGTGCCTATGGGATCTTCTAAAATCCCTTTGATTTCTTTTTTAAAATTTCTGACCTTATAAGAAGTCAAAGGGGCATTTGCAAACCCCCTTCCACCCCCCTCCCATTGGAACCTCTTTTAGCAGAAATAGACCAATCCCTACATCTAACTCTTTGTCTTTTTAATCTTCTATAGCCTTTCTCCCGTGTTT
>NW_005070597.1:0-486 GCF_000277835.1 Geospiza fortis | reverse complement strand
TTAACCCTAATTAACCTTAATTAACCCAAATTAACCCTAATTAACCCTCAGTAACCCTCATTAACTCTCATTAACCTTCATTAACCCCAATTAACCTTCATTAACCCTAATTAACCCTCATTAACCCCTAATTAACCCCCATTAACCCTTATTAACCTTAATTAACCCCAATTAACATTTATTAACCTTAATTAACCCCAATTAACCCTAATTAACCGTCATTAACTCTCATTAACCTTCATTAAACCCAATTAACCTTAACTAACTCTAATTAACCCTAATTAACCTTAATTAACCCTCATTAACCCTCATTAACCCTCATTAACCGTCATTAACCCCAATTAACCCTCATTAACCCCTAATCACCTCTCATTATCTTTTTATTAACTCCTTATTAGCACCTAATTAAATTAACCCTGATTGTTCTCCGATAGCGCCTTATCAATCCCTAATTAGCCTCTAATTGTCCCTTGTTAATTCGTTATT
>NW_005070596.1:0-486 GCF_000277835.1 Geospiza fortis | reverse complement strand
GGATGCAAATGCTTGTAAGAAATGTTTTATTACATCTCTACACCTTTCTCTTTGATGAGCAGAAGCGAAAATTGCTCCTGAGAATGAGAATGTGTCTATTGATAAATGTGTATGTTTAAACCTAACAAATGACTGATATTGAGTTATGTCAGTTTGCCATATCTGCAGGCTATTTAAGCCTTGCGGTTTAACCCCTGTTGCTATTGCTGGTATGGCTAATTTTTGACAATCTGGACATGACTGAACAATCGCTTTAGCCTGATTCTGAGAGATGTTAAACATTCTTACTAAGGTAGGTGCATTTTGATGATAGAAGGCATGGCTCATTCTGCCTTGTTCGATAACATTGGGAAGTGTATTCTGTATTGACATGGCTAAAAAATCAGCCATGGCATTGCCTTCTGCTGGGAAACCTGGAAACACAGAATGTGAACAGATGTGTATTATGAAGTAAGGTTTCTGTGGAATAGAAAGAAGGAAGATTAA
>NW_005070595.1:0-486 GCF_000277835.1 Geospiza fortis | reverse complement strand
ACAATGTAATTCTGGAGCTTCTGCAAATTGGAACCTAAAGCCAATAAATATCTCTGCAAATCAAGTTTCCCCTTCATGCGAATTTCACCTAGAATATGTGGAATCTAATATGGTCAGCAATAGAGTATTTCATAGGGACTAATGGTATCCCTTCTCCTTGGTTGTATGAGGATTCTCAGTAAAGCTATAGGCAAGGCCTGAACCTATGTCATGGGTGTTTCCTGACAAATTTTGCAAATTTGTGTTTTGAGAGTCCCATTCATATGGTCAACTTTACCACTTGCTTGGGGTCTATAAGGTGTATGCAGATCCCAAGAAATTCACAAAATCTGGCTAACTTCTTTAACCACTGTTACAAAGTGTGGTCCCCTATCTGATGACATCCTCAAGGGAACTCTGAACCTCAGAATTATATGATTGAGGATAACTTTCACTACTTCCTTGGCCGTGTAAGTGCGACAGGGTGTTCCAGATTGCAAGGCAAGA
>NW_005070594.1:0-486 GCF_000277835.1 Geospiza fortis | reverse complement strand
TCCAAAAAATTCCCAAAAATTCCCACAGAAATCTCCAAAAAATTCCCAGAAAATTCCCACAAAAATCTCACAAAATCTCACCAAAAAAAATCCCCAAAAATAAAAAAGGATCCCATAAAAACGCATAAAAAATTACCAAAATATCCTCAAAACATCCAGGGAATCCCAAGAAAATCCTGGAAAATCCCACAAAAATCCCAACAATTCCCAATCCCTGAATTCCACGACCCCCAAATTTCCATCCAGGGAATCCCAAGAAAATCCTGGAAAATCCCACAAAAATCCCAACAATTCCCAATCCCTGAATCCCAGAACCCCCAAAATTCCCAAAAAATGGAAAATGAAACCTCAAAAATGGGGAAAAAAACCAAAAAAAAAGGGGAAAAAAGTCAAAAAATGGGGAAAAAAGTTTAAAAAATGTGAAAAAAACCCCAAAATCTTTGGAATTTTCCTGAAATTCCAACAATTCCCAATCCCTGAATCCCA
>NW_005070593.1:0-486 GCF_000277835.1 Geospiza fortis | reverse complement strand
TAATGGCTATGCAGATCTACTTTCCTCATTTGCATTTGAAATTTTCTATCACTGAAGCAGAGTGAAGCAATGGAAAAAGCAAACCAAAACCAACAACAACAAAAAATCTTAGTCCTTGCTTGGTGCTTTATGATACCTTTTTTTTTCACTAGAAACATATGACAGAACCAGTTACACCTCAGATTAAAATGGTTGTCTTTGAACATTTCCAGGGAGCAAATTCAAGCAGTTAGACTTGTGAGATTACAAGACCAAAATGGCAACGTTATATCTATGTACATAGAGCATGGGCATTTATATACCATTTCAAAGGATTTCTGTAGAGACCAGCAGGTTGGAAAAAGTGCTAAGGAAAGCAAACAGCCTTCATAAAACAAAATAAAGACAGACTTGCCAAGATCTGAAAGCTTGGCTTCAAACAGCAGTAAAAATCTCAGAGGGTTAAATCCAGAGCTAGTATGCTACTGCACAGCAGTTTTCCCAGCA
>NW_005070592.1:0-486 GCF_000277835.1 Geospiza fortis | reverse complement strand
AAATTGGGGGAAAATTGGGGTAAAATTTGGGCGAAAAATTGGAAAAAAATTGGAAATAAATAAGGAAAAAAAAAGAAAAAAATCAGGAAAAAAATGGGAAAAATTTGGGAAAAAAATGGGAAAAATTGGGGGAAAAAAAGAGAAATAATGTGTATTTTTTACCTGCTCTTTTCCTGTGCCTTTTTCTTTCCAGAAGAGACGAAATCCTTGGATGGGAACGTCAGGAAATTGAGGAGGATCCCAAAAAATCTGGATGGAGGTGGGAGAGGCTGGAAAAGCTCGGAAATTTTCCACAGGGCCGGGGGTTTGCGCTGGAAAAGAGAAAAAGTGGGTGAAAATGCTGAAAATTGCATCGAAAATTCCATTTAAAATGCTCCAAATTACATAAAAATTCTGTAAAAATTCAATTTAAAAAAGCCCAAAAAATTCAATTGAAACGCCAAAAATTCGCCCCAAAAAATTCCATTAAAATCCCAAAAATTCCAC
>NW_005070591.1:0-486 GCF_000277835.1 Geospiza fortis | reverse complement strand
TTTTTGGGAACCAGCATATACACCTATAAGGATCTCCAAGAGATCTTAAGATCGCTGTTTAACAACGAGGAGACAGACATGATCCGGCAAGTCGCGATCAAAGATTGGGAAAAGCGAAACTCGACCGGGGGGGCCGGGGAAGAAAGGTGGCCAAACCAGAAGCCGTCTTGGGAAGCCCAGGCGGATGAGGGAAGGCAGAAAATGATAAATTTGAGAAATATGGTCATTCAGGGTACCCGGGAGGTGGTACCAAAAGGGCAAAACATGAACAAGGTACTCAGAGAGTGTCAAGGGAAAGATGAAACCCCCACAGAGTGGCTGGAAAGGCTCCGCAAAGGTCTGAGAATGTATTCAGGAACAGACCCTGATTCTCTGGTGGGGATGGCATTGTTGAAAACGCAGTTTGTGGCGAAATCTTGGGAAGATATTTGGAAAAAACTAGAGAAAATAGATGGGTGTCAAGAGCAGGGGTTGCAGGAACTGCTG
>NW_005070590.1:0-486 GCF_000277835.1 Geospiza fortis | reverse complement strand
AACAAGGGGATTTCTGAACGGGGCGGGGAGAAATTCTCTGGGACAGTCCCCTGAGCATGGTAGTGAAGTTTTAACTTTTAACATTTTTAAGAGATTTGCATTAGCTTCTATAAATGAACCCTGATACTAGATCTTGAGGAGACATGATGTACATATTAGATGACTTGGGAAATTTAGAGGAAGAGCTACAGAAAGTTGTAGAAAAAGTGCAGAAACTGTTTGTGTGCAGAGATCATAGGTGTTTGAGGGTCAAGCATAGGGGAAGGGAAAGGAGAACAGAGAGAGATGGTTTTAAAACAATGAGAAAAATGCAGAAGGCTACTAACACCAAAGGATCCACAAAAGCATTGAAACATCAAGGTAATCTAAATTCTCCCCTTAATAACTCCAGACCCACCTGTTTCTATTGCCATGAGAAGGGACACCTGTGGAAATTTTGCAGGAAAAGGAAGCAGGATGAAAAGAAGTTTCAGGAGGAGTAGGGGT
>NW_005070589.1:0-486 GCF_000277835.1 Geospiza fortis | reverse complement strand
CAGATTCATCATTCCTTCCTCCTTCTGCGGGCAACCCAAATACAATATATCCCTACTTGGACATGAGAATATTGTGGCTGACAATGTTGAAAGCCTTGATAAAGAAAATCACACCTACTACTGTCTGGTAATCTGAAAATCCAAGTATTTTGTCATACAAAGCAGTCAGGCCAGTCAGGGCTGATTTACAAATCATAAATCTCTACTGACTATGCCCAACCATCTAAGACACCCCAGATTCTTGTAACAAAAAAAATAATTTTCTTGTTAACCACCCCTTTTGTCTGGTGCTATGTTTACCTTTCCAGTGCTTCTTGGACCCTAATATCGTCAGCATTCCTCCAGGAGATTGAAAAGGGCTTGAGGGAATGTGAATGGTATACTATTTCAGCAGCATGTTGATTATATTCATGGAAGTCTGAGAGTCCAAATGGAAAACTAGCATTTGTTTTCTTTTTTCAGCCTGCTTCCTTTTTACTCTTTGCT
>NW_005070588.1:0-486 GCF_000277835.1 Geospiza fortis | reverse complement strand
CTTAACAACTGCCTTCTTCTTGTGGTATTTCTCTCCAAGCTTTTTTGTTACAATTTTTACAATGATTTCCTGGGAGATTTGAAAGGAGAGAAAAAATAAAATAAAGTGCCAACACATGCAAACAACTCTACAATCTAAATTAACAGTACACCACAGAGCAGGAAACAACAATAGTAAAGATGTGGCTTTCAGGAATATTGTCAAATTACTGGCTCAAAGTAGCATCCCTCAAGACTTTTTTGGGTTTCTTTGACAAATACAGTTATACTTGAATTCATGATCTAATGTGACAGCCCACAATGGGTCAAGAGCAGGAAAGGGAAAAGAACTATGAATTTAGTTTGCAATCTGCTTTTGGATCTTTACACTAATCAAAAATGGCTTTAGAAATGCAGAAATTTGCAGTATTTGGTACAATAATAATTTTTAAGTCACTTACAGGCTGTAACCAGTAGTCTCTTCGAGATGTTCTTTTCTTCTCCTCTT
>NW_005070587.1:0-486 GCF_000277835.1 Geospiza fortis | reverse complement strand
GGATGGGCAACATCCCAAACCAACCCAACATCCCAAGCAACATCCCAAGCAACATCCCACAGTCCAAATACCATGAGTTCTGGTGGCACCAACATCATTTTCCCAAGGCTTATTTAACCCCATCCCTACATGAATGGGCTCCAACACCTCCTCACAATGTTGAAGCAACACTTTGTGAGTTGTCTGAGCTGGTTCTGTCGGAAGTTTTGCCATGGGAATGTCCATCACAGATGACCCCAAGTGACCACAGCTAACAAGACCTTTCCACCACTGGAATTTCATCCAATTTCTCCCTCTTCCCAGACCTCTGTTCCTGCTTCTCTCAACTCATGTAAACAGATCACTGGAGCTCAAGCAACATCCAACTACCCACAGGCAGGAGAAGCTGCTTTGAGCAGGATGAACCAGCTCCATTTATCCCAGCTGTCATTCTGCCTCTGAAAAATCAGAGGAAGAGACCTCAATGTCTCAAAATGAAAAAAAAAA
>NW_005070586.1:0-486 GCF_000277835.1 Geospiza fortis | reverse complement strand
TCTTAAACAAATAAACTTCAAAACCCCCACTGCCACAGTTAAAAGACTCTAAGATGTTAGAATATGGAATAATGATAACTTGGTACTGGAGGAGGACAGGAGTTTGAATACAATTTCTGTATGAAGGGTCAGGAGGTGCCTTAACACCTGGTTGTTTGGAGGTTGTTCAGTGCCAAACTGGGGATCGGGAAGATCTAGCTGAAGAAGCTCTCCTAGAAGGGGAAAGAAAATATGTTGATGGTTTGTCCAGATGCCTACAATGAAAAAAGAATGATAAGAGTACCTGGGGACACCAGGTTAAAGGTTGTCAAGGTTAGGAGGTGTTTGGCCACTCTCAAGCGAGAGACAAGGTTTCGGGGGGCTGTGTCAGGGGCTGAATTATGGGGGCAACCCAGTGCAGCAACTCCCAGTGTTTGCCCATCCAGTGGAGGTGGTGCAAGGCGCAGTTTGCATGGGGCACCACTGGGGGTTGGGAGCTGGCTTGGT
>NW_005070585.1:0-486 GCF_000277835.1 Geospiza fortis | reverse complement strand
TTTTTTTTTTTTAATCAGGATGTTTGATTTAGCAGAGAACTGCTTATGTTGTATGTTTAAATGAATTGTAAAATTAATGACTTTACATTCATCTCCAATTTACAGGAGAAGTTATGGGGTCCAAACATTTTCATGTCCCCAAAATATTAAATAACTTGAAATAAAGTACTACGTATATTAACACAAGTAAAGTCTCTAAACTGTTATTGATTAGATTTTACTATTTGGAAATATCTTGATGCTTCTTTTTGTTACAGGTTTTGTTAATGAAGACTAAATCAAGAAGAAGAATACTTATATCATTATAAACTAGATCACATTGCATAAACTTACAGACAGCACTTAGCATAATTAAAAGATAACTCATATAACTTGTTAAGATATTCAGTAATAGATGCAGATTTTTTAAAATTTCCTCTCTGGTACAAGACCATGAAACGAAACAGACTGAAACCAAAATGTTGTAGTATATGGTAGAGATAATTC
>NW_005070584.1:0-486 GCF_000277835.1 Geospiza fortis | reverse complement strand
CAAAAGATGCAACCCATCCTGTGAAACTCCACTTTCCAAAAAGCTCATTGATCCAATCTGGGTATTTTTCCACCTTTAAGTCCTTTATTTGCTCCCTCAGCTTCTGGATGCTTGTGTGGATGGATTCTGAGTGTGAAGAAATGTTGAGGCAGCACATTCCTTCAAAGTCTTGGCAGCCATGTCCATGGGCAAGCAGTAGAAAGTCTATGGCGACTCTGTTTTGCAATGTTGCATGCCTGGTAGCCTCAGTGTCACTAAGCAGGTCACTGAGTGCAGTGGAGGTAGCATTTGCTTGCTTAGTATGCCAACACTCCAGGTGAGAAAGCTCACCGAGAGCCTTAGCTGCGGCCACCCAAAGTAAGAGAAGTGAGACTGCGTCTCTCTTTGCTTTGTTCCAATTATAGACTTGGCTATTGCAGTTTAAATCTAATTCAGAATAGTATCTTTTGTGGCGTGCCAATTTGCTTTTTCATTTCCAATTATGTA
>NW_005070583.1:0-486 GCF_000277835.1 Geospiza fortis | reverse complement strand
TGTGTGTGTGTGTTCTGTTAAAAAAATATAAATGTTGAGACAAAAATATTAAAACCCAATGTAGGATGGGAGGGCATGTGTCTGCACAGAGTACATACAGTAGGGAAAAGGGATGGCAGAGCAAAATGACAATAAAATAAGAGCAATGAAGAAAGCAAGGAAAGGTTGAGGAACCAGTGACAGGATATAAGTCAGAGTGTAAAAAAGATGAGTCCAAAAGGGGGATGATGGGGAAAGGTCAGTTGCAAGACAGTCTTGCATGCAAGTACTTCCAATAACAGAGCCCAAAGAGATTCCAAAAGTGATTGCTCATTGCTTGCTCCAAACAATCTGTGCTTCAATGATGTGACCTAGTAATGTACATGGAAAGTCAAAGTTATACCACAAAAAATGATGTAGAGTTACAGCCCAGAAGGGACCAAGTTAACAAATCACAGAATCAATTGGGTAGTAAAAGACTCTGAGATCATCAAGTCCAAACTATAA